>NC_073632.1:28569296-28872326 GCF_029407905.1 Bubalus kerabau | reverse complement strand
AGTCTGTCATTGTTTTCTGGGCCTTCATTTTTGTTGTTGTTGTTGCTTTTAATCTCCAACCAGGAATTGAGTGTTGAATTAAGTGTTAAAAAGGTGAACTTTTGGTTCTACTAAGGCTTATTTTGAATCAGTTTTATTCTCTTGTGTGTTTACTATCATCCTCACTCTTGGAGTTCTGCAAGTTTGATAAATAAGGCTTTCTTGTCACAAAATTCACAGATGAAAACTTCAATGTGACAGAATCAGGAAAAGCTATGGAATTCTACAGGTGTTTAGAAATCTTGTAGCTACTGTGAAGGGTCCTTCTCTAGTCACTAATTTGCGCACTTTGAGTATGACCATTTGAGTCCAAGTTATTACTTTATTGGGCTTCCCTGGTGGCTCAGATGGTAAAAGATCTGCCTGTGATGAAGGAGACCCGAGTTTGATCCCTGGGTCAGGAAGATCCCCTGGAGAAGGGAATAGCAGCCCACTCCAGTATTGCCTGATGAATCCCATAGACAGAGGAACATGGCAGGCTATAGTCTGTGGAACTGAAAAGAGTTAGACATGACTGAGCAACTAACACTATTACTTTATGAGGAACTTCCTCAAATGGTTTAAAAATCAAGCTTCAAGGTGAAAGGTAATGGAGAGAAAGGTAGCAGACACAAGTCCCAGAGTACCAGGGTTCAAACCTTGGTTCTGCCAATTACCAGCTCTGTGAGCTTGTCTTTCTCTCCTTCTCTGATTCACTTATCTCTAAAGTAGAGATGACCCTGGATGGGAGAGGAGTTTAGGTGAGAATGTATGTGTGTTTATGTATGGCTGAGTCCCTTTGCTGTCCCTCTGAAACTATCAGATTGTTAATCAGCTACACTCTTAATATAAAACAAAAGATAAAAAAAAACAAAATGAAGAATTTGAAAAAAAATTAGAGATAATGGTGATGATCTGATTATAGTAATGATGATGATGAAAGAACCTGTACATAAGATTTTTGTGAAGTTAAATGAATTAATATATCTAAAGTACTAAGGAAAATACCTGACATAGAATGAACACAATATAGTGACCAAAATTAAGTCTACATTTCATAGCATTCTTCTGACATATCAGGTTTTGAGAACCAATATTTTTTGACCATCAATCTAATGTTTTTAATAGTAAACCATGAGGTTTATAATTTATTCTAAAAGTATACCTAGAACAAAACTTCAGCTTGAAGTTAATCATTCTAAAATCTGACTTTTTCTGTTTTTTAAGTTTTAAAATATTATAAAGTACATAAACATGATATAAAAAGTGCACCCTATTTTCTTCTTTGAAAGCCATCAAAGAAAAATTTAAATTAAAACGACATCAAGTTTATATACATATATATTAAGACTATAGTAGAAAAAACATGATTATATATTAAAGGAAATTTCCCTAACCTCAATTATATTTAAAAGAAGACTTCTTTTTGAATACTATATTTGGTATTAAAAATGACATATATATACACAATAAGTGTTTTTTTGTCATTAGTTCAAATGTTTTCCCATATGTACAGGATTTTGGTATCTTTCAAGAGTCTAAATAGAAAAGAAATGTTTGGAGATGTTTGCTTTTAGAAGGAAAATTTAAAACTTTTTTGTCAAAACTTATAGGAAGGCTTCTTGAAACATAAATGAAAATCTTCTCCAGAATTTGTTAAATTTTCTATTCATATTAAACTTGTTTTACATATTTACTAAGACCACATGTGTAGGTATCTTCTTGTTTACTTTAGATAATTCTGTGTATCTGTGTTTTTATATTATTGTCAAAATCTCCAAAACTGGAAGCCTCATTTGAGTAAGTTGAAGTTTTCTGAAGACATTTAATGTAACAGTCAAGGCATAATCTAATTTTAAAATTTATACCAATTTTTGAAGACTATGAAAATGTAAAAGATCTCAATATTTTTAATATTTTGTTCATTTTAAAAGGAAAATATTTTGTATATATACTAGGTAAAATAATATAAGTTAGTTTTACTTGTTCTTTTTACTTTTTCCTAATGTGGTTACTAATAAACTTACATCATTCCCATGACGGTGCCCTTGGGAGCACTGATCTAAAAGCTTCTCATTTTTCTCTAACACCCTCCAGCCGGAAGGCCACCATAATCTGAAATACTATGATATTTTCCTAGTTGGTTTTCAATATTTCTACCTTCCATTTAACGTCCACTTATTAGCCAAAGTAATATTTCTAATGCAAAATCCACGCTGAATGGATTCTTCACTGTTCTTCACTATTTCCCCAAATTAATTCTAATGCCTGGAGGCAACCTTAAAGGCTCACTCTCTAAACTCATTGCTAACCAATCCTCTTCAAAAAATGCATCCTGGCCAAGCTTTTATACTCTCTCTCCCTGATAGGACTCATGTTGCTGTTGTGCAATGCTGATCTAGAAGCATCTCATTTCTCTCTACCACCCTCCAGCCCCACAGCCACAATAATCTGAAACACTATAACATTTTTCCTGTATATATGCCACTGCCTTTGTGGTTTCCTCATTGCTAACGTTTACTCACCATCTAGGATTAGCTCAGATACCATCTTCTCTGTAAAGTCATGTTTTATATCCCACGCTTTGGTTAGGCCCCCTTTCATGTCTCCCAAACAACTCAAAGGCACCTGATCTATTTTTCACATACTACAATTGTCTATTTGTTTGTGTTTATTATACCATGAGATCTTGAGTGTAAAAAATGTAGATGGGAGACCCATGGGGAAGACATTACATATGGTTTTAAGTTCTCTTAAGGAAGGTTATTATCTCCTTAATTCATGTTAGTTCACTATAATATAATCAAGTGGAAAGTATCTTTTGCTAAAAACTACTACCTGAATGAGCCTTATGATGAAAACAGGCATTCAAAAGCTTGTACCCTGATAATCTGTGAACATTCCCAGTACTTCCAGGTAATTTCGTCAGTAAGAATAATGCACTGTTCTTATTGATAACTGCCTTGATTAACTGTGTTGTTCAGTTGCTAAGTTGTGTTCTACTTTGCAATCTCATGAACTGCAAGACCTAACTGTCATCTTTCCTGGAGTCAAAAATCAATATTTTTCATGTGGTGTAAACTCCATCTACCAGGACAGAGGTCTGCAGAGGGGAGACCCAGTTGGGCAAATGCTGCTTCTTCCTTGGAGTCTCACAAGGAAGCTCCCATTTGTACCCTTCGCCTCTCTTCCATTGGCCTTTGGAACCCAGAAGAAAGCACCAGAACAGTGCTTGCCTCCCTTTCTCCTCCCTTCCCCCCGTCTAAGTACTCCAGACACCCAAGATGATATGAATCTTCAAATCCCCAAATCCAAGATGGTTGTATGTGTAATCATACTATCATAGTATGTATAATCATCATAATTTTGTTTATTCTTTTCTTATGAGGAATTAATAGGAGCCTGCTGATATATGCTCTTCTGCTAACCTCTTTGTTGGTTACCTTTGTGATAGCTTCATCTCAAAAGTTGATGTTGAAAAGATAAAGTCAAATATCATCTTCTTAAACATTATTAATGAAGAAGGGCTACAGAAAACACTCATCTGTCAGATCATCAGAGACTCTTACTTCAACCAATCCTAAGCACTTAATATCTGAAAGGTTGCTTTGTGAGTCAACGTTGTATGATGAATAGCTCTAGAGATAAACCTTATAAACAAATATTTATTGGGCAGGAAGTAACGAGTTGTGTAAGAAAATGTGCACATTCAGTGTGTGGACAGAGAATGTCATTACAGTAAATGAAGAAAGTTGTGGCCATCAAGCCATAAGCCTCCACAGCCACCCCTAATTGTATACCCTGAGGGGATTCAAAATGGAGAAAAACAGGATACTGACCCTAGATAGTTAAGATGCATATCCAAGGAATAATTTCATTAAGCCCAGACTCTTTATCATCCTATACATACTAAAGCACTAAATTTTTTAACTTGAGATATCCATTTTTTCTTTAATTAGAAGTATTTTTTTTCATATTTGATTGTTTATTTACTTATTTGCAAAAACTCCTGTATAGCCTGGCTGCTCCCTTACTTCTTCAGAACAGTCCCTCAGAACTAGCTTAAGTCTTCAGTATTTACACTGAATAAGCCATAATTCTCACCTTTTAGGTTGTGTAATTTTTTTTTTCAGTAAACACACTATATAGGATTTTTATAAAATGGAGACATTCTTTCCACTTAAAAGCATAAAACAAAGATCCAAAGGGTTGGCATAGTTTGAACTGTACCTTGAATAATTTTGAAAAAAAAGCTTTTGATCGACTTTATATGAACAAGGATCTTTAGTTTCATCAGCATCTTAGATTTTATTTAATTTGAGAACAGAAGAAGAATTTACTGCATGGAAGTTAAGTTGCTCAAAGAATCTCTAGGAGGGCTTGAGAATCTTGCTCCAAGGTGATGCAATCAGGTATGACCTAAAATCATGCTTTGAAAAAGACTTTATGTTCATGTATAGTGCTGTCTTGAGAATCCTTGGACTGCAAGAAGATTCAACCAGTCAATGCTAAAGGAAATCAGTTCTGAATATTCTTTGGAAGGATTGATGCTGAAGCAGAAACGCCAGTAATTTGGCCACCTGATGTGAACAACTGACTCATTGGAAAAGACCCTGATGCTGGGAAAGATTGAAGGTGGGAGAAGGGGATGACAGAAGTTGAGATGGTTTGATGGCATTACTGACTCGATGGACATGAGTTTCAGTAAGCTCCGGGAGTTGGTGATGGACAGGGAAGCCTGGCGTGCTGCAGTCCATGGGGTCACAAAGAGTCAGACACGACTGAGCGACTGAACTGAACTGATAGTGCTGTCATTGCAATCTTTTGCAATGACAAAAGATGGTCATTGTAGACTTTTTCTTGCTGTTGCTGCTGCTAAGTCGCTTCAGTCGTGTCTGACTCTGTGCGACCCCATAGACGGCAGCCCACCAGGCTCCGCCGTCCCTGGGATTCTCCAGGCAAGAGCACTGGAGTGGGTTGCCATTTCCTTCTCCAATGCATGAAAGTGAAAAGTGAAAGTGAAGTCGCTCAGTCGTGTCCGACTCTTAGCGACCCCATGGACTGCGGCCCACCAGGGTCCTCCGTCCATGGGATTTTCCAGGCAAGAGTACTGGAGTGGGGTGCCATCACCTTCTCTGTTTCTTGCTGTACCCAGTGAAAAACCTCTAACACGAGAGAAAATTCTTCCTAAGTTCTCTTTTTTTTTTTGCTTCAGTTATCACAGATTAAAAGGACAGAGATCATTGCAAGTGGCCATATTCATTCTGCAAAGGAAAAGAAGAACAAGTATATGCTACCTTTCTCTTCTGCGCTGAGAGGGAGACTGGGCAGCTTGAAAAGATTCCTAGGAAGTTCAAATTCCAGATGATCCAAAAAGTGACCAATGTGAAGCAAAGATGGATGGAGTATGGATGAGCATTCCCTGAAAAATGAAAGGCTCTGAAAGAACGTATGCAGATAAAGATGTATACAGTGTCATGACAGAAATGAGCATCATGTGCTTTTTTTGGAATCCAAGAGTCTATGGAAATGCTGGTAGGAATGGGCTTCAGCTCAGTTTAGTTGCTCAGTCGTGTCCGACTCTTTGCGACCCCATGGACTGCAGCACGCCAGGCCTCCTTGTCCATCACCAACTCTCGGAGCTTGCTCAAACTCATGTCCATCGAGTCAGTGATGCCATCCAACTATATGATCCTCTGTCATCCCCTTCTCCTCCTGCCTTCAATCTTTCCCAATATAAGGGTCTTTTCCAATGAGTCAGTTCTTTACATCAGGTGGCCAAAGTATTGGAGTTTACAGCTTCAGCCTCAGTCCTTCCAATGAATATTCAGGACTGATTTCGTATAGGATGGACTGTTTTGATCTCCTTGCAGTCCAAGGGACTCTCAAGAGTCTTCTCCAACACCACAGTTCAAAAGCATCAATTCTTCAGCACTCAGCTTTCTTTATAGTCCAATTCTCACATCCATCCAGACTACTGGAAAACTGTAGCTTTGGCTAGATGGATCTTTTTTTTTTTACCAAAGTAATGTCTCTGTTTTTTAATATGCTGTCTAGATTGGTTATAGCTTTTCTTCCAAGGATCAGGCGTCTTTTAATTTCATTGCTGCAGTCACCATCTCCAGAGATTTTGGAGTTCAAAAAAGAAACCCTGTCAATGTTTCCATTGTTTCCCTATTTATTTTCCATGAAGTGATGGGACCAGATGCCATGATCTTAGTTTTCTGAATGTTGAGTTTAAAGGCAACTTTTCACTTTCCTCTTTCACTTTCATCAAGAGGCTCTTTAGTTCCTTTTTGCTTTCTGCCATAAGGGTGGTGTCATCTGCATATCTGAGGTTACTGATATTTCTCCTAGCAGTCTTGATTCCAGCTTGTGCTTCATCCAGCCCAGTGTTTCTCATGATGTACCTTGCATATAAGTTAAGTAAGCAGGGTGACAATATACAGCCTTGATGTACTCCCTTTCCCAATTTGGAACCAGTCTGTTGTTCCATGTCCAGTTCTAACTGTTGCTTCTTGACCTGCATACAGATTTTGCAGGAGGCAGGTAAGGTGGTCTGGCATTCCCATCTCTTTAAACATTTCCCAGTTTGTTGTGATCCACACAGTCAAAGGCTTTGGTGTAGTCAGTAAAGTAGAAGTAGATGTTTTTCTGGAACTCTGTTGCTTTTTCTATGATCCAATGGATATTGGCAATTGAATGGAATAGCCATAGAGCAGCAAAAAAAGTCTAGGATTTGGACTAAATCAGATTATGTTCCTGTGCTTGCTCAGTCACTTCAGTCATGTCTGACTCTTTGTGACTCTGTGGACTGAAGCCCACCAGCCTCCTCTGTCCATGGGTTTCTTTAGGCAAGAATGCTGGAGTGGGTTGCCATGCCCTCCTCCAGGGGATCTTCCCCACCCAGGGTTCTAACCAGCATGTTCTGCATTTCCTGCATTGAAGGTGAAATCTTTACTTTTGAGCCACCAAGAAAGCCCATAGACCTTGTTACATATGAAGCAAAGGAATCTCGTGTTTTGTTGTTGTTTGTTTGTTTGTTTTTAGTATTGGTAATGGGGTGGCTCAGAGGCTTAGAGCAGGGTCTTGAGGCACACAAATCCTACTGCACTGTCTTTGAAAAAAAGATACTGTTGACTCTTGGCTCTTTTTAATGCTAATTTCTACAGTTAGAATTTGCTTTGTGAAATGCTTTATTCTCTGAATTTCTAACAAGAAGACTTGGAGATATCATCTCTTCCAATATGACTTCAATTTTGAATAATACATGGGAAAGCATGATGTAAATCAAAAGTTTTCATATCTCATGTCTCAAGTGATGTTAAAATCCTCTTAGTAAATGACATGTCAAAGAATTTGACTGGTCTGAATTTAAACAGATGCCTCAGAAAAGAAGTAGGGCCTAAAAGGACATTTCATAAACTGCTATAAATTACAGTTTTTATGCTTTCACTCTTGGAAAGTAGATTGGCCTTTTTGTTTTCTGTTTTTTTCTTTTCTTCCTTTATTTTCTACCATTAAATTACATTTGAATATGACTATTGTACACTTTTGCTAAATTCTAGTCTATTTTCTATTAAAAATCTATTCTTTTTAAATTTATCTGTGTAATTTTATTTTCAAAAAATATTTAGGGTGAGGTCTTTAATGAAAAGCATATCTTAGATCAATAAAAAAGAAATGGAAAGAGACCAATCAGAATGAGGACAAAAAGAAAAATAATGCAAGGTAGTTTCTGTGATTGAGCTTCAGGTGCACTCAACTTCTTTGAATTTAAGGCAAAAAGAGTAAGAGACATTACCACAAAGATTAAGAGCTTCACAATTTTCAAGAAACAGTTTTCAAGTACTAAATTCTAATAAAAATGTCAATTGTGTGACTTCGTATGAGGCATATTGATTGATGCAAAGGGCAATCTCATTAAAGTAAGAATAAATGAGGGAAAATATGCTATAGAATGTCCACTCTAGGCAAGACTTTAGCTTTTTTCTTCCTTTTTAAGTTTTAAGTCTTACTCATTACTTCTTATTCATAGCTATAAATCTATATGATTTATCATAAAGGACTATTCTGGTTAATAAGAAAATCCTGGTGTCATTAATATAAAGGAAAGATTTTTTTCAAAGTTTTTATTTGTCTATGTATTTATAGCTGTGATTTGTCTCCATTACTGCACATGGACTTTCTCTAGTTGTGGCAAGTAAGGGCTACTCTCTAGTTTCAGTGTGAAGGCTTCTCATTTTGGTGCCTTCTCTTGTTGTGGAGTGTGGGATTTGGATGAATAGTTTTCAGTAGCTGTGACACACAGGCTTAGTTGCCCCTTACCAAATCAGCAGTCGAACCTTTGTCCCTTGCATTGGCAGGCAGATTCTTAACCACTGGACCACCAGGGAAGTCCTATGTGATAGATTTTTATTTCTACTGATCATCGCAGAAGGAAAATGCTTTTAATAATGGACAAGTATACTTTTTACAGAGTAGGTCAGAATCATTTTTTTTTAGTTATTTCCTATCCTTTCAACTAGATGATGTTCTCTTTTATTCCTAATTATACAACACACAAGGTAGGCACTTGTTACATGTTTTTTAAATAAATGACTATTTTTATTGCTTTTTAAAGAGAAAGGCCATTTTTAGGGTACACACCACCTATCAAATGTCTATAAATATTTAATTTCAAATGAAAGCTCATAGCATTAAATCCAGACATTAGACCTATAATAAACCCCAAATGTAATTATGCTGGTCTTGAGTCAGTTTTCTGCTCCTCTGGGTATTTTATTTAAGTGACTTATTTCACAATTTTCAGTGCAGAGCAGTTTATTATTTATAAAGTACTTAATTAATGAAACAAAAATGGCTACTTATTTTTAGGGATTTATTGTTTTATGATCATGACCAAATAAATTAAACTCTGGTGGCATTGTAGAAAGAATTAATACTGTCAACAAAAGTTCTTGATTTGCATATTTTAATTAAAGCAAGCCACACTATTAAATATAAACAATTTTAAATGAGTACAAACAAATATAATGACACATTCTATGTTGTTCAGGATATATATATATATATATATATTTGTGTGTGTGTGTATATATATATATATATATAAAATCACATTGAAATTGAAAACTAGTCATGAAATGAAGTTTAATGTGCTTCATTTACTAGCTCAGACAGTACTAATGACCATTCTACACACAATGGTTTCTCAGTGACTGTGCATTTATCAGAGCCAGAGGCCATTTGGTGACATGTAATTTACATACATAATTAATTCAGACCACCCAGTAAAATAGAATCATTGTAATCTTTAACTTCTGCTTATTCTGTGTTCAGTGTATTCATGTGGAAATGACACCTGAGAGAGGTAACCAGCAAACTGACCTTTCAGGTTTGTTCTCGTCATCCTAAATATCTAAATATCCTTTCGTTATGCTAAAAAATTGTCTCTTTAGAGTTGTTTATATATGTGTAAGTTTTATACATACACACATATATATATATATATTTGTTGTTGCTTAGTTGTTTTGTCCAACTTTTTTGCTACCCCATGGACGGTAGCCCCCCAAGTTCCTCTGTCCATGGGACTTTCCAGGCAAGAATACTAGAATGGGTTGCCATTTCCTTCTCCAGGGAATCTTCCTGACCCAGGGATCCAACCCACATTTCTTGCATTGGTAGACAGATTCTTTAGCATTGAGCCACCTGGGAAGCCCATATATATAAATATATATATATATGTATATATATTTAGAATCCTAAGTTTCCATAGTATATATATATACATTTAGAATCCTAAAAGCAGGATAGAATAGAATTAGAAATTTTAACAGATGACAGACAAGATCCTCTATAGCCTCAGCAGGTACATTCCAGGAGTTGCCACCATTCAAAGGGTTAATCTTACTGTGAGCTGGATGCTTTGGCAGTCAAGATTCAGGAGAGGGGACCTGAGTGCTTTCTAAACAGGGCTTCTTTTATGAGTCCAAGAAACCCTACTGGCCGTTTAATAGTGGAAACAGGACCAAAACAGATGGATGAAAAATTAAACCAGGATGATTTCAATGTCAGGATGGGTTCTGAGGGAATATCATAAAGGGATGTGATCTTAAAAAAACTCAGAAATGATGTTCCTATAGGGGTTGATAGGCCAGATGAACAGATTAGGACTCTGAATAAGAGACTCTCAGAACCTGTCTTTTTTGTTTAGAAAGTAGCCTGACTCCGGGGAGTGTTGTGTGTGTGTGTGTGTGTGTGTGTGTGTGTGTGTGTTTTCAGTCCTGTATGACTCTTTACGACCCGATGGTCTGTAGCCCACCATACTCCTCTGTCCTTGGGGTTTTCCAGACAAGAATACTGGAGTAAGTTGCCATTTCTTACTTGAGGGGACCTTCCTGACCCAAGGATTGAACCTGCATCTCCTGCATCTCCTGCTTTGGCAGTTGGATTCTTTACCACTGTGCCACTGTGGAAGCCCTAACCTCCAGGGGCCTTGGTCAAAGAGACCCAGGCCAGACACCTGGGAGGGTGACAGTTTATGAGTGAAGAATGCCATTTAAAAATAATCTGCTCTTTGAATCATCTTGTGGAGATGGTTGCTTCATTAGCAGTGGGGATCATGCTGTTTTTAGCATCCAAACTTCCTCTACTTTTATCTGAATGTCAGCTCAATACCAGCATCTATGATAGAGATGGCAGGCCCCATCTTTCTCAAATAGAAAATAAATGAGTTTTGAGAAATGGAATATTTCCTGCCAAATGAAGGATGTTGTAGTCATCAGCAATTGCAGCTACTACCAATGATAAGCAGGTGAGCCCTGAGGGAACTCAGAAAGGAAATAATACTTGCCATCTAGGAATCATTAGACTGCAGCCACTCCCTATAGTGATCCCTGAGGAAACTCAGGACGTGAGGCCAAAAATTTCAGGTTCCAGAGAGCTGATGTGCCTATCAAAGGAATGTTTTCAGTGAGCTCAGATTCTTACATTTTCCACATATAGAAAAGCACTTAAGTACTTAACTTGAGACATCTGGTTTTCCTTTAATTTACAATAATCTTTTGACATTCAGACTACTTGCCTTTTGTTACACAACTTCTATAAAACCAGGCTCCCTCCTCACCTCCTTAGAGTAGTTCTCTCAGGATTACTTGAGATGCTGCTTCCCAGGCTTGAAGTGCTAAAAATTACAGACAAATAAAACAGCTCTCAACCTTTAGATTGTGAATATTTTTTAAGTTGACAGTTTCAACTTTGTTTCAGTTGAACATTTTGATAGAGTACAATGTTTTGATAGCATCAGAGATTTGAAATTTTTAGGTACAAAACTTTCCTCACTGAAGTTGCTATTAGTGAAATATTTGGATCACCAAATCTCTTTGGTGGTATAGGTTAAGAACAAATGCAGTAGACATAAGAGAAGTGGATTTGATCCTGGGTCAGGAAGATCCTCTGGAGAAAGAAATGGCAACCCATTCCAGTATTCTTACCAGGAGAATCCCATGGACAGAGGAGACTGGTGGGCTACAGTCCATAGGGTCACAAAGAGTCAGACACTACTGAGGTGACTTAGTGCACACACACAGAGAGATCTCTCTAGACACGGTGTACCTGCCCCACCCTGATTTCTTTCATCGTCTCATCTACTATGTCATGTATGCTTTCTCTACAAAGTTCCTTCACAGGCATAACCCCCATTGATATGCTGATTAGAGCAACCACGATGCAGTTCTGCTAAAACCTAGAAAGTGCATGGGGGGAGCACTGTAGTTAGTTGGGAAATGGCAGCATGGCTGTTGCCTACATCTACACTGTGCTGTGATATGCTCTGCAACCTTCTGCCACCATTGAGCTTGGGACAGCAACCACATGCTCTTATTCTGGCTCCAAAAGGAAGACTGTTTTATGGGCTTTCTAGAACTTAAAAGCATATTGAAAAGCAGAGACATTACTATGGATGTGAGAGCTGGACTGTGAAGAAGGCTGAGCACCGAAGAATTGATGCTTTTGAACTGTGGTGTTGGAGAAGACTCTTGAGAGTCCCTTGGACTGCAAGGAGATCCAACCAGTCCATTCTGAAGGAGATCATCCCTGGGATTTCTTTGGAAGGAATGATGCTAAAGCTGAAACTCCAGTACTTTGGCCACCTCATGCGAAGAGTTGACTCATTGGAAAAGACTCTGATGCTGGGAGAGATTGGGGGGCAGGAGGAGAAGGGGACGCCAGAGGATGAGATGGCTGGATGGCATCACTGACTCGATGGACATGAGTCTGAGTGAACTCCGGGAGTTGGTGATGAACAGGGAGGTTTGGGGTGCTGTGATTCATGGGGTCGCAAGGAGTCAGACACGACTGAGCGACTGAACTGAGAACTTAAAAATTTTACATGAAGAGTTTACTTCCTTTAAAAAGATTCCCATTTTACAGAAGAACAATGTGTAATTTTAGTAACTTTCTGATGATTGCACAGTGTAGAAGTGAAAGAGATATGATTTACAACTAGCAATCTGAATGAAGTGTGTTTGTATTTGAGGGGCTTCTCTGAATCAATGTTTTGTTGTTTTTATTATATTATAGTCTTGTTTTATTATTGAAAAAGACTACCCACAGAAATACTTTATGACCTTATCTTTAAAAGGTAGAAACAATCATTAACAGTTCAAAGTATCCTGCACATTTTATTACTAAATTTGAAACACTGGATTTTCAAGTTAACATTCAAATCATAGATTCAGAGAAACCACAAAAGTTAAAATAAACTCATGAGAAATACTACCTTAATATTCATCAGTTCCACGACTAAGCCCAAGTAGAAGGTAAGAAAAAAGGATCATACCTTTGTGGGTTGGCTCTCTGGACAACAAATTGTCCTTGTGGCCGTATCACAGGTAGGTCTCTCTCTAGTTTTCATTTTCACATGAAGCGGCACTCAGATATGTGCTAGAAATCTGGGATACTCAAAAAGACATGTTATTACTGTATTGCTGCTTTTCCATTATGCCTTTATGCTTTCTGAGTGCTTGGGTAATGGATGCCTATATTCATAGTAGTATTTGTGTGTGATGTCCATTCAATATCCTTGGATTGATGGAGAAGCTCTGTGAGGGCTCCTTGGTGCTGCTATGTGTCCTGACATAGGGTCAAGAACCAAAATGGATGCAGGAAATTCTGTCAGCTGCAGAGTCAGTCACCTGGAACCCAACACTGCAGGAGGTGCTCTGGAGAAAGAAAAAGAGAGACTTTGGGTGTGAGAGTGTCAACCTTGCTGCCTATTTGCTTTATGAATATGAAGAAATGCAACAAAGGCTCATCCCTAGGCAAGACAGAGGCTCAGTGAACTCAGAGTCACTAGGTTGACTGAGATAGCAGCAGCATATCTGAGACAGATAAGCAGCAGCATATCTGAGACAACAAGAACTCTGATTCTACCACCAAAGTTGATTCTTGCATGTTCTCCTCTAATGGAATTTCCATGCTGCTTAGAAGGTCCACTGTAAGTAAAAGATTCCCCATGTGGTCTTTTCCTAAAAGCAGTGGTTGGAGATTACTGGAATAGCGTGAGGGATGGCAAAAAAGTTGAAATTCATCTTCAAGAAAAAAAGAAAAAAAAATGATAGATGCTTAATATTTCATGCGTTCTGCTGCTAAGTCGCTTCAGTCGTGTCCTACTGTGCGACCCCATGGACAGCAGCCCACCAGGCTCCGCCATCCCTGGGGTTCTCCAGGCAAGAACACTGGAGTGGGTTGCCATTTCATGCCTTAGAGGATATTAAAAAACCTAAGCCAGACATTATGACAATAAGATAGTAAAAATCTTAATAAACTTTGTAGACTGCCTATATTTATTCATTTTGCATTTATTCACCTTTTATCTCTCTATAATAATTCACATTTAAGCTCCTAAAACATGAAAAGAAAGTGATCTCTTGGGAGAACAAAAAGAAAGAAGGGAACCAGAGATAAAATATTTTACCATTTCATGTTAGGCTTCGAAATGAGAGAACTTTTATGATTGAGTCAATTGCATGTAGGAGAAAGAGGAGAATGAGTCATCTCAGTCTGTGGAACAGAAAAAAAGAAAGAAAAGGAACCAAGAAATAAAAAGCCTCATGTGAGATTACCAGACTGTGCCCCTGGAAAATTACTTATCATATTCAAGCCTGATTTTCCTTTTTTTTTAATTCATATTTTTATTGAAGGATAATTGCTTTACAGAATTGTTTTGTTTTCCGTCAAATCTCAACATGAATAAGACATAGGTATACATATATCCCCTCTGTTTTGAACCTCCCTCCCATCTCCCTCCCCATCCCATCCCTCTAGGTTGATACAGAGCCCCTGTTTGAGTTTCTTGAGCCATACAGCAAATTCCCTTTGGCTATTTATTTTACATATGGTAATGTAAGTTTCCGTGTTACTCTTTCCATATGTCTCACCCTCTTCTCCCCTCTCTCCACCTCCATAAGTCTGTTCTCTATGTCTGTTTCTCCATTGCTGCCCTGTAAATAAATTCTTCAGGACCATTTTTCTAGATTCTGTATATGTACATTAGAATATGATATTTATTTTTCTCTTTCTGACTTAATGCAGTCTGTATAATAGTTTCTAGGTTCATCCACCTCATCAAAACTCAAATGTGTTCCTTTTATGGCTGAGTAATATTCCATTGTGTATATGTACTACAACTTCTTTATCCATTGATCTGTCAATGGGCATCTAGGTTGCTTCCATGTTCTAGCTATTGTAAATATTGCTGCAATGAACAATGGGATAAATGTGTCTTTTTCAGTTTTGGTTTCCTCAGTGTATATGCCTAGGAGTGGGATTGCTAGGTTATATGGTGGTTTTATTCCTGTTTTTTAAGGAACCACCATACTGTCTTCCATCGTGGCTGTATCAATTTATATTCCCACCAACAGTGCAAGAGCATTCCTTTCTTTCCATACCCTTTCCCAGCATGTATTGTTTGTAGACTTTTTGATGATGGTCATTCTGACCAGTGTGAGGTGATATCACATTGTGGTTTTGATTCACATTGCTCTAATAACGAATGATGTTGAGCCTCTTTTCTTGTGTTTGTTAGCCATCGGTATGTCTTCTTTGGAGAAATGTCTGTTCAGGTCTGTTCAGGTCTTTCCCCCACTTTTTGATTGGATTGTTTTTTTTCTGCCATTGAATTGTACGAGCTGCTTAAATATTTTTGAAATTAATCCTTTGTCAGTTGTTTCATTTGGTGTTATTTTCACCAAGGGTTGTCTTTTCACCTTGCTTATAGTTGAACTGATAGTTTCCTTTGCTGTGCAAAAGTTTTTAAGTTTAATCAGATCCCACTTGTTTACTCTTGTTTTTATTTCCATTACTCTAGGAGGTGGGTCATAGAGGATCTTGCTTTGATTTATGAGATCAAGTATTCTACCCATGTTTTCCTCTAAGAGTTTTATAGTTTCTGGTCTTACATTTAGGTCTTTAATCCATTTTGAGTTTATCTTTGTGTATGGTGTTAGGAAGTATTCTAATTTAATTCTTTTACATGTAGCTGTCCAGTTTTCCCAGCATCATTTATTGAAGAGTCTGTCTTTGTCCCATTGTATATTTTTGCCTCCTTTGTAAAAAATAAGGTACCCATAGGTGCATGGGTTTATTTCTGGATTTTCTATCTTGTTCCATTTATCTATATTTCTGTTTTTGTGCCAGTACCATACTGTCTTGATGACTAGCTTTGTAGTATAATATGAAGTCAGGAAGGTTAATTCCTCTAGCTGCATTCTTCTTTCTCAAGATTGCTTTGGCTATTCAGGGTCTTTTGTGTTTTTGTATGAATTGTGAACATTTTTGTTATAGTTCTATGAAAATGCCATTGGTAATTTGATAGACATCATATTGAATCTGTAGATTGCATTTGGTAGTATAGTCATTTTCACAATATTGATTCTTCCTACACAGAAACATGGAATATCTCTCCATCTGTTTATACCATCCTTGATTTCTTTATCAGTGTCTTATAATTTTCTGTGTACAGTTCTTTTGTCTCCTTAGGTAAGTTTATTCCTAGGTATTTAATTCTTTTTGTTGCAATGGTGAATGAGATTGATTCCTTAGTTTCTTTTTCTGATTTTTCATTGTTAATATATAGAAATGCAAGTGATTTCTGTGTATTGATTTTGTATCCTGCAACTTTGGTAAACTCACTGATTAGCTCTAGTAATTTTCTGATACTGTCTTTAGGGTTTTCTATGTACAGTATCATGTCATCTGCAAATAGTGAGAGCTTTACTTCTACTTTTCCAATCTGGATTCCTTTTATTTTTTTCTTTTCTGATTGCTGTAGCAAGGACTTCCATAAATATTTTGAATAATAGTGGGGAAGATGGACACCCTTGTCTTGTTCATGATCTTAGGGGAAATGCTTTCAGTTTTTCACCATTGAGAATAATGTTTGAGGGAGGCTTATCATATATGGCCTTTACTATGTTGAGGTAGTTACTTCTATGCCCATTTATTGAAGAGTTTTAATCATAAATCGGTGCTGAATTTTGTCAAAGGCCTTTTCTGCATCTATTGAGAATATAATATGGTTTGTCTTCTTTCAATTTAATATGGTATAATTGAATAAATTTAATATATTTCAATTTAATATCTTTTAGGTTAATATGGTGTATCACATTGATTGATTTGCATATATTTGAAGAATCCTTACATTCCTGGAATAAGCCCAACTCATAGTGTATGAGCTTTTTGATGTGTTGCTGAATTCTGTTTGCTAAAATTTTGCTGAGGATTTTTGCATCCATGTTCATCAGTGATATTGACCTGTAGTTTTCTTTTTTGTGTGTTGTTTTTGTCTGGTTTTGGTATCGGGGTGATGGTGGCATCATAGAATGAGTTTGGAAATGTTTTTTCCTCTGCAATTTTTTCAAAGAGTTTTAGAAGGATAGGCATTTTAGAAGAGCTAATGCTTTTCTCTAAATGTTTGTTAGAATTCTCCCGTGAAGCCATCTGGTCCTGGGTTTTTGTTTTTTGGGAGATTTTTGATCACAGCTTCAATTTCCATGCTTGTAATTTGGTTTTCATAATTTCTATTTCTTCCTGGTTCAGTCTTGGACGATTGAGCTTTTCTAAGAATCTGTCCATTTCGTTGAGGTTATCCATTTTATTGCCATATAATTGTTCATAATAGTCTCTAATAATCCTTTGTATTTCTGCATTGTCTGTTGTAACATCCCCTTTTTCATTTCTAATTTTGTTGATTTGATTCTTCTCTCATTTTTTCTTGATGAGTCTGACTAAAGGTTTGCCAGTTTTTTTAATCTTCTCAAAGAACCAGCTTTTAGTTTTATTAATCTTTTTTATTGTTTCTTTCATTTCTTTTTCATTTATTTCTGCTCAGATCTTTATGATTTTTTTTCCTTCTACTAATTTTTTTGTTCTTCATTTTCCAGTTGTTTTAGGTGTAAAGTTAGGTTGTCTATTTGATGTTTTTCTTGTTTCTTGGGTAAGATTGTATTGCTATAAACTTCCCTCTTAGAACTGTTTTTGCTGCATCCCATAGGTTTTGAGTTGTGTTTTCATTGTCATTTGTTTCTAGAAAATTTTTTTATTTCCCTTTTGATTTCTTCAGTAACCTGTTGGTTATTTAGAAGTGTGTTGTTTAATCTCCATGTGTTTGTGTTTCTTACAGTTTTTTTCTTATAATTGATATCCAGTCTCATAGTATTGTGGTCGGAGAAGATAGTTGATATGATTTCAATTTTGTTAAATTTACTGAAGTTTGATTTGTGACCGAAGATGTTGTCTATCCTGGAGAATGTTCCATGTGCACCTGGAAGGTGTATTCTGCATTTGGGTGGAATGTCCTGAAGCTATCAATGAGATCCATCTCATCTAATGTATCATTTAAGACTTGTGTTTCCTTATTAATGTTCTGTTTTGATGATCTGCCCATTGGTGTGAGTAGGGTATTAAAGTCTCCTACTATTATTGTGTTACAGTCAGTTTCTCCTTTTATGTCTGCTGGTGTTTGTCTTATGTATTTAGGTGCTCCTATGTTGGGCGCATAGACATTTACAATTGTTATGTCTTCTCTTGGATCAATTCCTTGATCATTATGTAGTGTCCTTCTTTATCTCTTGTCATCTTCTTTATTTTAAAGTTTATTTTTTCTGATATGGGGATTGCTACTACAGCTTTCTTTTGCTTCCCATTTGCATGGAATATATTTTCCCATCCTTTCACTTTCAGTCTATATGTGTCTTTAGGTCTCAAGTGGGTTTCTTGTAGACAGCATATATATGGGTCTTGTTTTTGTATCCATTCAGCCAGTCTGTGTCTTTTGATTGGAGCATTTAATCCCTCTACATTTAAAGTAATTATTGATATGCATGTTCCTATTACCTTTTTCTTAATTGTTTAGAATTGATTATGTAGATCTTTTTTCTTCTCTTGTATTCCTTGACTATATAAATCCCTTTAACATTTGTTTTAAAGTTGGTTTGATGGTACTGAATTCTCTTAACTTTTGCTTGTCTGAAAAGCTTTTTATTTCTCCATCAGTTTTGAATGAGATCCTTGCCAGGTACAGTAATCTTGCTTGTAGATTTTTCCCTTTCAGTAGTTTAAATATATCCTGCCATTCCCTTCTGGCCTGCAGAGTTTCTGTTGAAAGATTAGTTGTTAAGCATATGGGTTTTCTCTTGTATGTTACTTGTTGCTTCTTCCTTGCTGCTTTTAATATTCTTTCTTTGTGTTTAGTCTTTGTAAGTTTGATTAGTATGTATCTTGGCATGTTTCTCCTTGGGCTTATCCTGTATGGGACTTTTTGAGCCTCTTGGGTTTGCTTGACTGTTTCCTTTTCCATGTTGGGGAAATTTTCAACTATAATATCTTCAAAAATTTTCTCATACCCTTTCATTTTCTCATCTTCTTCTGGGACCCCTGTAATTCAAATGTTGGTGCAGTTGTTATTGTCCCAGAGGTCTCTGAGACTATCCTCAGTTCTTTTCATTCTTTTTACTTTATTTTGCTCTTCAGAAGTTATTTCCAACATTTTATCATCCACTTCACTGATTCTTTCTTTTGCTTCAGATGTTCTACTATTAATTCCTTCTAGAGTATTTTTTAATTTCAGTAATTGTGTTGTTTGTCTCTGTATGTTTATTCTTTAATTCTTTTAGGTCTTTGTTAATTGATTCTTGCATTTTCTCCATTTTGTTTTCAAGGTTTTTTTATCATCTTTACTATCATTATTCTGAATTCTTTTTCAGGTTGTTTTCCTATTTCCTCTTAATTTATTTGGACTTCTGTGTTTCTAGTTTGTTCCTTCACTTGTGTAGTAGTTCTCTGCCTTTTCATTATTTCTTTCTCTTTTTTTTTTAAACTTTTTTGTTTGAGATCTCCTTTCCCAGGCTTCAAGATTGAATTCATTCTTCCTTTTGGTTTCTGCTCTCCTAAGGTCTTGCCTGGAGAATCCCAGGGACAGCAGAGCCTGGTGGGCTTCCATCTATGGGGTTGCACAGAGTTGGACATGACTGAGGCGACTTAGCAGCAACAGCAACAGCAAGGTTGGCCCAGTGGTTTGTGTTATCATTGTTTTGGGTGAAATTTGTGCTGAGCTTTTGTTTGTTTGTTTTTACTCAGATGGGCAAGGCTGAATGAGGTGGTAATCCTGTCTGTTGATGATTCAGTTTGTATATTTGTTTTGTTTGTTGTTTAGACAAGGCATTCTGTACAGGGTGCTACTGGTGGTTGGTTGATGCTGGGTCTTGTATTCAAGTGGTTCCCTTTGTGTGAGTTCTCCTTATTTGATACTCCCTAGGGTTAGTTCTCTGGTAGTCTAGGGTCTTGGGGTCAGAGTTCCCACTCCAAAAGCTCAGGGCTTGGTCTCTTGTCAGGAACAAAGATTCCACAAGTGGTTTGTTATGGCATCAAGTGAGATTAAAACAAATATCCAAAAATGAGAAACCAAAGATGAACCCCAGACAAATGGCAGTTACAAAATCAGGCAAATAATAATTAAAATAATGGAATATATGCATATACATATATACCCAATAGTAAAGTCAAAACAGTCCAACAAAAATAAAGTACAATAGACTGATTCATCAAACAAAGGAAATCAAAAATTATATTTAGCAGTTAAGAGCAAAACTAACTAAAGCACAAACTGGAAAACAAAACTAAGCAAGGTGCCAAGTGGGGAATAAGGCAATGAAAACAAAACTAACAAATATGTTGAGAGGAAAGGAAAGAAAGAAAAAAAAAAATAGATATGCAAAGTTAGAGGTACATGAAGAAGATTTATATACATTAAGATTAACTGCAAGGGGAAAAGAAGAGTAGGAAAGGCAAACAAAGGAATAATGTAGAAAAAAATAATAATAGGTTAAAAGTTAAAATTATAGAGAAGGAAAAAAAAAGGAAGATGAAAGAAAAATGGGAAAAAATAAAGGAAAACTCCACAGAACTGCAATAGCCCAATGTAGATGCAGAGATTTATAACAACACTAAAAAGTGTGACTGAATATACACATATACATAAACCCCCATAAGCAAAATTAAAAGAGCCCAACAAAAACAATGTATAAAAGTTTGACCTGGTGATCAAAGGAAACCAAAAATTATATCTACCAGAACAAAACTAACTAAAGCACAAACTGGAAAACAAAACTAAAGAAAGGTGCCAATTGGGGAATAAAGCAATGAAGATAAAACTAATATGTTGAGTGGAAAGGAAAGAAAGAAAAGAAAGGAAAAATAGATATACAAAGTTAAATAGACATAGATAAAGAAGATTTATATACATGAAAGATTAGTTGCAATGGGAAAAGAACAGTAGGAAAAGGAAACAAATGAATAAATGTAGAAAAAATAATTATAGGTTAAAAAAATTAAAAAAGAGAAAGGAAAAAAATAAATAAATAAAAGGAAAACTCCCCAGAACTGCAAAAGCCCAACATATGGGCAGAGGTTTATAACAACAATAAAAAATGTGACTGAAAAAAAAAAAAAAAGGAAAAGAAAAACCTCAAAAGCTTGATTAGATTTGATGGTGGTGGTTTAGTCATTAAGTCGTGTCTGACTCTTGCGAGACCATGGACTGTAGCCTGCCAGGCTCCTCTATCCATGGGATTCTCCAGGCAAGAATACTGGAGTGGGTTGACATTTTCTTCTCCAGGGGATCTTTCCAATCCAGGAATCGAACCTGGATCTCCTGAACTGCAGGCAGATTCTTTACTGACTGAGCTATAGTGCCAATAAAATCTAAAATGACAACAGAGGTGGGGAAAAAAAGGAAAATTTAAAAAAAAAAGAAAAAGAAAAAATCCAAAAGATTCTACAGAACAAGTCAAAACATAAGAATAATAAATGTTTTGCCTGAGTCACTGCTGTCAGAGTCCTTTCCCTCGCTGGGAGTTATAGTCCACCTCACCTCCCTAGGATGCCCTCCAACAAACACTGTGCTGATCTCTGGAGCTTCTGTGGGGGCAGCTCAGATTCTAATCTGGTCCTACTCCTCTGTGTTCTTGCCTCCAGTGTCCACAGCTATCAGAACTAATATGTTTTCTTTTGTGGGAGCTCTCAACGATCTTTTATATATTCTTCAGGCACAATCTGTCTAGTTGACCATGTGGATTTAATCTGCAGCTTGTACAGCTCATGGGAAGATTTTAGGTCTTCCTCCTTAGTCACACTGCCCCTAGGTTTCAGTTGTGGTTTTATTTCCACCTCCGCATGTGAGTCGTCTTCTGTGGTTTGCTCCTGAGGCTGCCCTGGAGGGCTTGGGTTTGCCCCTGTGAGGGCCACGTGTGGGGGTGGTGCAGCTGCTTAGGTTGCAGGTGTTCTGGCAGCACCAGGTACTCAGGGGAGTTGGCAGCTAGGGCAGCAGGGAATATAGTGCTCTAGAAGGGTATGGCAACCAGTACTGGCCAATACTGGAGAAGGAAATCGCAACCCACTCCAGTATTCTTGCCTAGAGAATCCTGTGGATGGAGGAGCCTGGTGGGCTGCTGTCCATAGGGTTGCACGGAGTTGGACACGACTGAAGCAACTTAGCAGCAGGAGCATTGGCCAGTACGTTCCAGTATTCTTGCCTGGAGACACCCCTCCTTGACAGAGAAGGCTGGCAGGCCACAGTCTACAGGGTTGCAAGGGGTTGGACACTACTGAAGCGACCCTGCGCACGTAGATGCAAGGCTTTTTTTGTCTGTGGCAGTTCTGCCCCAGTGAGAGTTGAGCGTGAAGGTGATATAGCTGATTGGCTTGCAGGGACCCTGGCAGTGCCAAGTATGCAGGGACACAGACTGCCTCCACCACAGGAGTTATGGCCCTAACAGTCTTTTTTCGAGTCTCTTGTAGCTGGAAATCAGAAGACCTCTTTGACCAGTATTTCTCAGTAGCTCCTCCCTGAAATTCAGGCACTCAGGGCTCCCTGGTCTGGGGTCCTTCTCTGTTGTTAGGCACGTAAGGCACATAGACAGCCCTCCTGGCTGAGGTCCTACTCTGTAGTTCAGGCACATAGGCACTTTAAGGGGCACCCTGGGTGGAGTCCTACTCTGTAGTTCAGTGCCTCAGGCGTTTGATGGGCCATCCCCTCTACTGTTCAGCTGCCGGATCCTGGCATGTGGAGAAAGAAGCTGTGGTGATGAGTCACGCTACCCGTGACTCAGCAGTATCGCCTTGCTTCCATGGCTGCGTGGCTTTCCTCTGCAGGCATTTCCCACCACAGTTTCCTCCCTCACATCCTCTCCATCTGTCTCTCTGCAGTCAACACCAGCCCTCGCCTTGAGATTGCTCCACAATCCCTAAACTCCAGCTTCCAGCTGCTGCACCTTCCAGGGGACCTGGTCCCTGTCTGGGGTATGTATGGCTGTGGCAACGACTGTCTGCCTCTCATTCCATTTGGGCTGCCACAGATCAGTTGTTTCACTGGCAGCCTTAAATGTTTCTCCTCTGGTTGAGACAATTGCCCCAGTGGGGGTATCGGACCCCTGCTTCAGTTCCCCCATCTGCAGAGGGCAGGTCCAGTCCTACTAACACTCCTGTTTTCCCCCTATTCCTTTGCCCTACCGAGTTTTCCGTGTGTCTATATATTCTTTTTGGTTGGTCAGATACTCCTGTTTGCTCTTAACAGCTGCTCTGCATGCACTTCTGTGTCTGAAGGTGTATTCCTGATGTATCCATGGAGAAATGTACTCCATATCCACCTACTCCTCTGCCATCTTGTTCTTTCTCTTTTTTTTAAAGAGGGAATAATCACTCTTACTTCATGGTGTTTCCTTGATGTTAAATTATGTAGAATAGTATATGTATTGCCTATAGAATTATTTCTATCATAAAATA
The DNA here is from genome assembly GCF_029407905.1 of Bubalus kerabau. Classification (NCBI taxonomy): domain Eukaryota; kingdom Metazoa; phylum Chordata; class Mammalia; order Artiodactyla; family Bovidae; genus Bubalus; species Bubalus kerabau. The sequence continues at coordinate 28,848,968 of NC_073632.1, read as the reverse complement.
ATTCAGAGCTGAACTGTACTTGGTGCTTCTATAAATATTAGTTCCCGTCTCCCCAGTAATGCTTATTTTTCATCTGCCTACCTGTGATGGTGATATCTCCTTATTTTAAACTTCAAGTCTTAGTGTAGTCTTGTGACTTTATCTCTCTTTCAAATGAAACACAAAGGCAGATTATTTATTGCCTCTGTGAATTTCCAGCTATATGAGTCCTTCTAAGACCCTATATACACATCTGTATCCCTCAAACATATCAGGAATGAAATAGAATCTTTTAAGAAGTATACAAACAAGTCTCTCACTTCATTATGGTCAGTGCATAGGTAGAAATGGAAGCTTACATACCTTATATATAACTATGTAAACTTCATAAACACCCACAAACTGTTATATGAATTATGTTCTATCTTCATGCATTGATAAAATATCTTAATAATAAAAAATTTTAAATTGGTGATTTTATATGATTAAAACCAAGGATAATATTAAAAACTATTGAGTTTAATATTTATTGCACATGTCTGCATATTTTGTTTATGAGGTACTGATGTTTGGATGAGTGATTAAAGAAAAGACATATAATTCATTTGTTTCATAAAAGTCATATATTTGTTCCATAAAACATTTTTATTGCCTTCATTTCAACAAAATCACTAATTATGTGGTAAAAATCAAGATTTCTATATTATTTATGTTCTATGGATAGCAATGACTTCTTAAGCAACTGTTACTAAGTCTTTGAAATTTTTTATTAGTTTTAATGAAGAACTAAAGATTTTAGAAAGTTTCTTCTGCTGAACTAGAAGCAACTAGATTTTTCAATGAAATTCCTAAACCCATACTTAAATTTGAAACAAGCAAAAAATTTTAGATGTCATGATTAGTCTTGATGTCATTGTTGTTTAGTTGCTAAGTCATGTCAGACACTTTTGTGGACCCCATGGACTCCATGGACTGCAGCCTGCCCAGTTCCTCTGTCCATGGGATTTCCCAGGCAAGAATACTGCAGTGGGTTGTCATTTCCTTCTCTAGTGGATCTTCCCAACCCAGGGATCAAACTTGTGCCTCTTGCATTGCAGGCGGATTCTTTACCACTAAACCATCAGGATAATGTAATCATATATGCTAAACTATTAGTAAGCAGAAAATATTAAGATATTTTGATTACATCATTTAACTTTTTACAACTTTGCTTTTAAAAAAAATTGGAATACAATTATTTTACAATATTTTTAGTTTCTGCTGTACAACAACATGAATTAGCTATAAGTGTACATAAATGAGTTTGGGTGAACTCCGGGAGTTGGTAATGGACAGGGAGGCCTGGCGTGCTGCAATTCATGGGGTCGCAAAGAGTCGGACACGACTGAGCGACTGAACTGAGCTGAACTGTACATATATCCTTTCCCTCTTGAGCCTCCCTCCCACCACCATTCCACTCCTCTTTACCTTGATTTTCATAAACTCTTAAAGCACTATCTCCATCCACACATAAAAAGTATCATACTTCACATATGTTGTCTAGATTATGTATATGCATATGTGGGTTCAATCCTTGGGTCAGGAAGATCCCCTGGACAAGGAAATGACTACACACCCCAGCATTCTTGCCTGGGAAATCACATCTATAGAGGAGCCTGGTGGGCTACAGTTTATGATTTGCAGGAGTCAGACACAACTTAGCAACTGAACAGCAGCAACAACAAGACTAGATATTTGGAGTTATGAGTCATACTGCACCCACCCTAATGCTGGATCCTGAGTGGCAGAGACACTCATGAGCATCTCAATGCATTCATTTTGTGTGTGCTTGTGGTATGTGGGGCCATCTACAGTGCATTTCCTAAGGATAGGAAAATGTAAGGAAAAGTGGTATAATTTTAGTAAAGTAGTCAGAATAGCTAGTGGAGAAGGTAATAGAGAAAAAATTACAAATAAGTAGAGTGAGCCATGTGACTATAAGAGAGAAGAAAATTTCAGAATCGGGGAATAGCCAGAGCAAACATTGTGAGGCTGGAAGTATGATAGATGCATTGACAAATTAGTGTAAATTCCAGTAAGGCTGAATAAAGGGTAAAGTGAGTAAAGAGGTGGGTTATTGGAGAAATGCCCCCCTGGAGTGTTCAAATCAGAGCATTGACATGATTTTACTAAGTGCCAGAGCACAGAAGCCAGAGTCATCTTTTTAAAGCACAACTTGAATCATCCCACCTCTTCTCCAGCCTTTAATAATTCATACCACCTAGAAAGCCTTCTCTAGTGGCTCAGACAGTAAAGAATCTGCCTGCATGCAGGAGACCTGGGTTTGATCCCTGGGTTAGGAAGATCCCCTGGAGAAAGGAATGACTACCCACTCCAGTATTCTTGCCTGGAGAATTCCATGTACAGAGGAGCCTGGCAGGCTATAGGCCATGGAGTTTCACACAGTCAAACACAACTGAGTGACTAACACCTAGAAAAATAAAAGTTCATTCTCCTCTGCTGTTAACACTCCCAAAGCACTATTTGATTTTTTAAAAATTTGTTCTTTCCAAAATATTTCTACATATTTTGTATTTTGTCCATGTGCCTCTAGTCAAGAACTTTCTCCAACTAAAATGTTTCATTCCTGTGTTTGTGAGTGTCTTCTGCAAACCTCACCTCCCCAAAGGCAATATTCTCTAAAACTCTCAGCCAAAAACAATAACTACCATTCAGAGAGCTTATTATTTACATTCCTTATAGCAATTATCATCTTCTACCCTTTACCAGGTTTATTATGTTCATGACTCAGCTCTTTTACTATTGAGACAAGAATGCTGCTCCATTTACCTTTGAATTTATCTCATACACGTTACACTTAATATATTCTCAGTAAATGTTCTTGAGGAAATGAATGATGAAAAGTCTTCTCTTCAGTTCACCTCAATATGAAGACTAGATAATGGTTAATGCTGTAGAATGCAAGTAAAGGTCTCTTTAGCATATGATTCTAGACCAAGATCCCAGATAGGAAGTCCTTTTTGCATTTCTAAGACTGTGTCCTAATGTGTGGAAGATAACTCTTTATTGACCTGAGAAAGCTATAAATAGGAATTGATTCTGAAATAATCTAAAGTTCAGTATCTGGCATGCTATAACAAATATAATGCTAAAATATATCTCAATCCAATGTAAACTTAGAGGCAAATTTCACAAAACACCATCTTGCACTGCGTACATGCTAAGTTGCTTTAGTTGTGCTGGATTCTTTTTGACCCTACAGACTGTAGCCCACCAGACTCACTGTCCATGGGATTTTCCAGGCAAGAATATTGGAATGGGCTGCCATTTCCTTCTCCAGGGAATCTTCCTGACCCAGGGATCAGACCTGTGCATTAGCAAATTCTAAAAATGCAGTAATTGTATATTCATAATGGAATTAGATCCTTGAAAGAACTTCTTTTCTATGGGTTTTTTGCTTTTTTCCTTTTGAACTGCTTTTCTATACAAGTGTACAAAAATGATAGAATTCAATTAATTATTTTGTATATTCATAACAGTGTTAGGTTTATAACTACTGTTTTGTTATAAAAAGACATTTAATATGACAAAAATTTCATAACTCTACAGATTTTGACTATTTCTTACAGTTATGGATTTAAATTTTAAGTATTACATCTGAATTTGTAGAATTTTCTCTCTAGTTCCAGACTCCATATTTGGTTCTTTAGAATATTGACTATTTTTTCTGTAGCTAATAGTCACTTCTGTTACCCATCAGTTCAATTCAGTTGCTCAGATCAGATCAGATCAGTCACTCAGTCGTGTCCGACTCTTTGCGACCCCATGAATCACAGCATGCAAGGCCTCCCTGTCCATCACCAACTCCCGGAGTTCACTCAGACTCACATCCATCGAGTCAGTGATGCCATCCAGACATCTCATCCTCTGTCGTCCCCTTCTCCTCTTGCCCCCAATCCCTCCCAACATCAGAGTCTTCCCCAATGAGTCAACTCTTCGCATGAGGTGGCCAAAGTACTGGAGTTTCAGCTTTAGCACCATTCCTTCTAAAGAAATCCCAGGGCTGATCTCCTTCAGAATGGACTGGTTGGGTCTCCTTGCAGTCCAAGGGACTTTCAAGAGTCTTCTCCAACATCACAGTTCAAAAGCATCAATTCTTTGGCACTCAGCCTTCTTCACAGTCCAACTCTCACATCCATACATGACCACAGGAAAAACCATAGCCTTGACTAGATGGACCTTTGTTGGCAAAGTAATGTCTGTGCTTTTGAATATGCTATCTAGGTTGGTCATAACTTTCCTTCCAAGGAGTAAGCGTCTTTTAATTTCATGGCTGCAGTCACCATCTGCAGTGATACACTCATATAATACTATTAATGAAAAAAAAAAAACAATATTATGCAGAGTTATTTCAGTAAAGTGGAGTGTTTGGAAAACTCAAGACCAGTAGCTATTTAATGTATTGAGAGATGATAGCTTAAATGACATCCAAAATGATGGAGCATTTTTTTCTGGTGAGGAATAAAGTACACAATTCAAATTAGAAGAGAAATGCCATGAAAGGACAAGGTTATAAAAAGACAAGCTGTCAGAGAGAAAGAGCAAATAATAGTCTCAAAATAATGAAATAGTTCTTAGGGATACCAATGTCCACTTCCACCAAACTGAAAGTTTTCTGCCAAAAGTGACAAGATACTTTTCGGATTTGAATCTCTTTGTGAATAGATGCTTTCAACTCCTTTAGATATATTAGTTGCCTAATAGAATATTTCAGATGAGAGGTTTCTATCAGTCAACATGCAATTCAGCATCAGCACACTTAGAAAATGAAACACCTCTTTCACTTGGGTTTGGAAATTGTAAAAGCTGAGAGAAAGGAGAATAATTGAACATAATAGTGAAGAATAGGTCATCAACCATTGTTCAATCCATTACTAGTCTATTAAGACAGTACTGAATCATGATATACTGTAATTATTTTTTTCCCACCTAGTTGCTGATGATCTATATATTCTCTTGTCTTTTTCCCTTGCTTTCTTCCCAGAGTAGTTTGTTTGTTTGTTTGTTTTTTAACCAATATCCTTTGCCTGGGGTCCTGACTCTCAGTCAGTATTTTCCATTTGAACCTGGAGCTCAATGAGGATGATGAGAATGGGATGAAACTGGTGGTATTTCAGATCCTCCAGGCCTCAGAGTGAAATATTAATATTTACGAAGCAAGCACATGTCTTCCCTGCTAATATTGATTAGCTCTCACCATATAAATTCGATGCAAAATTATGCTGAGTCTTCCTTGCTTTTCTCTATTGTACTACAGATTCGGTTCTATAATTCTAAATGTGGTACATGCCAGGACTTCAGAAAAGGATCCCACTCCAGAATGGAGAGAAAAATCTATCCAGTCACATGTCTTTTAAATGCCTTAGTGATTAAAAGAAATATTTACAGTCCCTGCTGGGTAAAGCAAATAGCTGTGAGAGCTTTCAGTCATTATTTTAGACATTTTAATATTATTTTACAATATCATAAAGATTGATATTGATACTGTTGAATTGACTGGATGATTATCCTCACTTTCTCTTTAAATATAACCCTTCCCTCCAATGCATCGGTTTTAAGAAATGGAAAAATAACTTCTAGAAAAGACAAGGATTGAAGCAGTTGAAAACTGATTGCTATTAAGTCACCTTTAAGAAAAATCACTTGTATTTCATTTCTTTAAGAGAATGTAAAATTACGTATTGAAACAAATAATTCACTCTTTTCCAAAAAAAAAAATTTACTTTGCATTTTGTTCTAAGGACAAGCACTTTACATAAAATTATGTACCAGGAAGAGATAACCCAATGAACAATGGAATTAGAGGTAGACTAGATTTTGGATTCTCCTTTCCATACTAATAATACTCTTCTCTGCAACCTTAAAACTGTAGGTCATTCTCAACCTGGTGAGTTCTTTAAACTAAAACTCAAGAGGTTTGATTACTTCATTGCTTTGTTGGCCTTATACTTGAAAATCTCAGTTTGCACATAAGAATCTCAGAGTGGTAAATAGTGGGATGTGGCGGAAGTAATAGCATAGATGGTGGATTTAATCCTCACATCAACAAATGCAACTCCAGGTTATTCTAACACATTTTGGGACTTCATACACATTTTTTAAAAAAAATCTTACCACTAAAACTGTTTAAAAAACAGAATTTTCTTGAAAGTTTAATTTAGTTTACATTTATCTTTTTCATGAATTAGCATACAAAATGGGTGTGTGATAGAAACAAACTTTGTTAAGGTAGAAAAACCAAAGGGAATAATAAAAAAACCATTTTCAGTATAAATTAAGAATAAGTCTTATAAACTGTTTTCCGTTAAGTCACTTCAGTCATGTCCGACTCTGTGCGACCCCATAGACGGCAGCCCACCAGTCTCTGCTGTCCCTGGGATTCTCCAGGCAAGAACACTGGAGTAGGTTGCCATTTCCTTCTCCAATGCATGAAAGTGAAAAGTAAAAGTGAAGTCGCTCAGTCGTGTCTGACTCTTCACGACCCCATGGACTGAAGCCTACCAGGCTCCTCCATCCATGGGATTTTCCAGGCAAGAGTACTGGAGTGGGGTGCCATTGCCTTCTCCAAAACGTTCTACTTTTTCTAAATATTTTATTTCATAAAAAGTTTTCATGGTCAAATTAACTTAGAGACTGCTGTAAATCTCTTAGAGATTTACAGTGTTTATTATTGATTAAAGACATTGATGAGTCTTTTATATTTAGTTCAGCACAGTTTTTTTCCCCAGTTTTATTAGATGACAGACAACAGATCTTCCTTTTAGGATGATATCTGTTACTCATTTACAGAAACATGCAGCCATAGGGAAATGGAAGTCAACCAGAAAGAAGATACTTGAGATACTTGATTTTCCACTATCTCTGTAGCAATATTTGGTGAAATTATTCAGAACATTAGTGAGCTTTACATTACCTTATTTTCTGACATGAATATCTTGGATTCCTACTACAGTGCTCATGCCAAATATTGCCTGACATACACAGAAGCTTTCAATATTGGTAAAAGATGACAATGCAGACTACATTATACGGGACTGTAGAATGAACAAATAATTGTGAGTTTCTTTTCACATCATATCTTTTTAATAATAGGAATGGAGTCTATTCACAGATTAGAAAAATGCTTAGTTACCATAGGAAAGATATATGCTCATTAATAAAGGAAAGTGAACTAAAGACTTCAAATGAGAAAAATTTCATTAATTAGTGGTTTCACAAAGTATTGATTGGTCTTACTAGCTTAAAAATATTGGAAACTTTTAGCTATTAATATAATTGCATGTTATTTTAACTGAGCTTGTTTTTTGCATATATGGCATGCAATAGTATTAATTTTGTGTAAACTGGCATAAAATATTATGGTTGTGAATTGAGTTAATCTATATTAGCAAAATAGGTAGAGATAAATCAATTTTGATACCAAGAGGTCATAAACTATATTCTTCATGATTCAATATTTTATATGTAATGAGTAGCTGAACATGAATAATATTTAAAACACTTTAGAAATAGTAGATGACATTAGATTTTTTTCTACCTGTAAAAAGAAATCATACATTGATGTTAAAAAAAAATAGATTGAGGTATAGCACACACAGAATAAAATGCTCAAAGGTTAAGATACAGATTTGGTAAGTTTTTAAATTATGTTTGCACCCAAATAACCACACATAAGAACAAGATACAGAAACTTTCTAGTACCCCACAAGCAACATAACAGCCCACTTCTAATGGATATCTGCCTGCAAAGCCATTAAACTCTGAGTTAGTAAACCACCATTACTCTGATTTCTTTTCATGGGTTATAATGAAAATGAGCTTCCCTGGTAGCTCAGCTGGTAAAGAATCTGCCTGCAATGCAGAAGACCCCTGTTCAATTCCTGAGTTAGGAAGATCTCCTGGAGAAAGGATAGGCTACCCAATCCAATATTCTTGGGCTTCCCTGGTGGCTCTGCTGGTAAAGAATCTACCTGCAATGCGGAAGACCTGGGTTCAGTCCCTGGGTTTGGAAGATCCCCTGGAGAAGGGAAAGGCTAACCTACTTCAGTATTTTGGCCTGGAGAATTCCATGGACTGTATAGTCCATGGGGTTGCAGAGTCAGACATGACTGAGCAACTTTCACTAAATAATGAAAACAAAAAAAGCTACCACAGACATTTCTGAGCATGTGTTTTGTAGGACACATACATCACTAGAAGTTGAATTTCTTGGTCATAGATAGGCATAGATGTGCCATAATAAGTAATGGCAAACAGTGACTTTAGTGGATGCTACATTTTTATTAGGGAAAAGACCTTGTGAATCACTAGTAGCACATTTATGGCTACTTAAGAACATACATAGGCAATGGCACCCCACTCCAGTACTCTTGCCTGGAAAATCCCATGGACGGAGGAGCCTGGTAGGCTGCAGTCCATGGGGTCACTAAGAGTCGGACACGACTGAATGACTTCACTTTCACTTTTCAGTTTCATGCATTGGAGAAGGAAATGGCAACCCACTCCAGTGTTCTTGCCTGGAGAATCCCAGGGACGGGGGAGCCTGGTGGGCTGCCATCTATGGGGTCACACAGAGTCGGACACAACTGAAGCAACTTAGAGAGAGAGAGAGAGAAGAACATACATAACTTGTGCTCCTTATGTTATTTAATTGACAAGGACCAAGGGACAAAGGACATGTTAAAATTCACATAGCTCACAATGCAGGATCTTGATCTGAGACCTCACTTCCTGCTTCTCCCCTCCACACCTGACCTATTTCTACATACCTTCCTTTAAGCAGCAGCATGACACATGGATGGACCTGGAACTTCAGAACATGACATCTTGCATTCAAATTTGTCCTCGGCAACCCTCCAGTTCCACCTTGATCTCTATCCTTGGATCTAATACAACAACTTTCAAAGTACTTTGAAAATTAAATTAGTTAATATACACAAAGGTCTGAAATGAAATAGGATCTCAGAATTGATAGTTCTTATACTGCCTTCTGGCTTCCCTGGTGGCTCAGTGGTAAAGAATCTGCCAGCAATGCAGGAGACCCGGGTTCAATTCCTGGGTTGGGAAGATCTCCTGGTAGAGGGCACAGCAACACACTCCAGTACTCTTGCCTGGAGAATTCCTTGGACAGAGGAGCCTGGCGGGCTGTAGTCCATGTGGTTGCAAAGAGTTGGACATGATGGAAGTGACTATGAAGCAGCAGCATGCTGCATTCTACTACTTCCTGAATTAGAAGCTTCCCTGGGCACATTATTTAAGAATTTAGAGTCTATGATTCTAAGTTTGCTATTGTTGTTTTTGTTTTTTCATGATTCTTTATTTTTTAAACGGTCATAATTCGATTGCCTCTGCTAACTTCATATAACTTCTATGAGAATTAACTGATAATACAGCAAAAAAGGTTTCTCACCTCATACAATGAAGACTGACATTTGGGAAATTAAAAAAATTAGATCCGGGAGGTGGAGGGGGCACAAAAGTTATGTATCTACTATACATGTAAAATTTAATCTGTATTTTTCAGTCTTTGATTTTAGGTCAAGGCTTTTTGTTTGGCTACAGGTCTACTGTGGCTTTCATACTATTTTTTGTATATAGAAAACACACACAGTAAGTTAGTGAAAATGTTGGAGTAGTGACCTCTGGGGCCAGTCCTTTCCGAGAAAAATCCTAAAAGTTTATCAGAAACTGTCGAGTAACCTTATTGAAATGCAGAAACGTAGTCAAAGGTTTTCAGCAACTAAGAGGATGTGTAGGAGGAGAAAGGCCACAGAAACAATACAGAAGATATTAGCATCATTTTAGCTAACCTAGATCTGCCTCTCCCCTCCCCTGGGGCAGCAGCAATCTTGAAGATGACAGTCTGTCCTCAGTATGGGTACAGAGTAGATCTGCTTCCCAGGGAACTGCGGTATCTGTTTTTATCTCATGGGGAGTTTCCTGAAGGACCGCTAAATGGAGTTTCCCTCTGTTTTGCCTAACTTGGAACTCTATCAAGGAACACAGTCTCAAAAAAAACGAAAGCCATGCAAACAAGCCACTGCAGCCTGGAATGAAAAATAACAGTTGGGGTTAACAATAGATATACCAAAACCCTGGGAAGAAAAGCTGAGTAGTGAGGTTTTGGTGGAAAGAATAGTGACTTTGAAAAATAATTACACAGAGGAACATATAAAGCTACATAAATGCTCAGGACAGGACACATATTCAGAAAAAATGTGAGGAGGCCACAAACTTTCAAATGGAGCCTACTTCTAGGCCCAGGGCAAGCTGGAAGTACAAACTAAGACAAAGTTGTAAACAGCCAGGAAAAGTGTTGAAAGAAGGCACAGTGCAGGGCCAATACAAAAAGACTTGCTGAGCGATTTATTATTATTATTTTTTATTGCTTGCACATTATAACAGTCAAAATGTCCACTTTTCAACAAAAAAATTATGAAGCATGCAAAGAAACAAATATTGCCAATCCACAGTGGGGGAAAAAGAATTGAACAGAAACAATCTTGAGAAAGCACAAATATTGGATTTACTAGACAAGACTTTAAATCAACTCTCTTAAATATACTCCAGAAGCTAAAGGACATAACAAATAAAGGAAATAGGTAAATAATGACTCATAAAACAAAGAATATCAATAAAAAGAACCTGTAAAAAAGAATCAAATATAAATTACAGAGCAGAAAAGCACAATAGTTAATACGTAAAATCCATTATAGGGTTTTAGCAGCAGATTTGAGCAAACAGATGAAAGAATCAGCAAAGTCAATAACAGGTCAAATGAAATCGTCCAGTTAAAAGAACAGAAAGTTCTTACAAAGCATACAAATTAGCTTTTAATATAAGCAACACTCACTTTTTGCACTTTTATGAATCTTCATAGAATTTAGTTAAAATATTTAATTATACATGTTAAAATATTTATAGAGACATATGACAGGAATAAATAGCTTGCAGAAGAAACTCAAGTTATTTATGCTAACTTCAGCTCTCAGAAGCAAAGATAGGTGCTGCTGCTGCTGCTGCTAAGTTGCTTCAGTCATGTCCGACTCTATGTGACCCCATAGACGGCAACCCACCAGGCTCCCCCGTCCCAGGGATTCTCCAGGCAAGAACACTGGAGTGGGTTGCCATTTCCTTCTCCAATGCATGAAGCTGAAAAGTGAAAGTGAAGTCGTTCAGTCGTGTCTGACTCTTAGCGACCTCATGGACTGCAGCCTACCAGGCTCCTCCGTCCATGGGATTTTCCAGGCAAGAGTACTGGAGTGGGTTGCCATTGCCTTCTACCTAGCTACCACAGGCATCTTTCACTATATTTTTAAAGAGAGAATCAGGATTGTGGGTAATCCAGGAAGTTAGCTGGAAGAGTCTTCATTGTGCTTAATATTTGTATAGTGAGCTTTGGTTTACAAAACCTTTTGTCTTTGACTTTCTTTATGCAAAGACCTTGTCTATATTGTTCATAACTGAGTCCACAGTACCTACAAATAATAGCCCTCAGTAAATATCTGTGACCAAGAAAGGACAACACAGGAGGAATAATTTAGGGGTGGGCAAGTGGGAGGTACAAGCTAGAACGGCTCCAGGAGGTACCATATAGCAAGGGTAATAGAGACAATATTTTGTAAATGGAAAGTAACTTCTTATTAATAAAATTGTATAAAAGAACTTAAAAGACTCAGCAAAAGTGTTTTCTTCATTTAGCAAGACGGGGTAAAATGTGAAAGTATTTGAAAAGATATACACTTTATATAATAGGCTTCATAATAGCATATTTCTTTTAAATTTCACAGCCCATATCTTCCTGTAGTATCAATATACACCTGATTTAGAACATGAACTTTCAATCAGCAGTCACTTGAAACTTTTTTCTAATGAGTTTCACAGTTCTCTAAGAAAACAAGACAAAGTAAATGGCACTTTTCATTATTTTGCAAGTTGGATTATGATGCCAACACTTTACAAGGCATTAATGAGATGACAAAATTAAAGTAGAACTTACATATCATCATATACTTGCATGTGCAAACTTTCTTTTGAATCTCAGCATTGCTTTATGAGCAATTTTGTTAAGGCTTAAAGCTGTCTAATATGATAAAGATATGAATATATATTTTAGCTTACCAAACAGTAAGTGATATGTATTTTTAAAAATAGTTTCCATTCTTATCCTTGCTTTCCATTACTGAAATCTTTCTTTTAAAATGCCTGTTTTTCTTGAAACTTTGCTTGTGTGGCCTGACCAAGTGTAAACTCTCGTTGGGGCAAGTGAGGGAGGAAAAACAAAATGAGTTTAGCTATTTCCAAGAGGAGAAACATATGCTTTGTATGCCTTTTACTTTAATGAATTAAGAACAGACATCTGATGTACCCTCAGCATTTTAAAAGTCATCCAATGCGCCTGTCTTGGGGGCAGCATGGACAGTGGAAACGTAAGAAGCACTGGAACCAAAAAATATTGATTCCAGTAAAAACATTGCCACTTCTGTGGTAGTGTGATCGTGAATGTGTCCTACTACTGTGCTTGGACTTATTTTCCTTATTAGTCAATGTAAAAAATAATACTATTCATGTGGAAGCACTAGTAAAATATGTGGAAGCAGTAGTAAAATATTAGTCTGGTAGCTTTAGAAGATAACATTAATATTAGTTATTATCTTATAAGGTTTTCAAATCTAAACATGAGGAATGTTCTGACTTCATGCACACACATATAATTCTGATTTTAATCTCACTCTTCACTCCCACAAACTTTAATAGCTTTTGGTATGGTGAAACAGATGTGATTTTCCAAGTGCTGATAAGTTCCAAGTACTGATAGTGGTTTTTGCTGTGAGCTGTGTGAGACTGATAGCCCTTTATTTTCAGAATCTATCCGTATTTTGAGTTGAAAGAAAATAAAAAGAGAATAAAACACTTTTGTTGAGTCCTTTCTTGGTCACAGGTATTTACTGAGGACTGAATTGTGTGCCAGGTACAATTTGTGGACACTCTGGACCCAGTTGTGAATGACTTAGACAAGGTCTTTGCATAAATAAAGTTCACATAGCTAATGACAAAAGATTTGGTAAACCAAAGCTCACTATACAAATATTAACCACAGTCGAAGCTCCTTCAACTCAAACTATGGGTAGATTCTGAAAATAAAGAGCTAGCAGTGTATGTATATGCTATTAAGTCGCTTCAGTTGTGTCCGATTCTGTGCGACTCCATAGACGGCAGCCCACCAGGCTCCCCCGTCCCTGGGATTCTCCAGGCAAGAACACTGGAGTGGGTTGCCATTTCCTTCTCCAATGCATGAAAGTGAAAAGTGAAAGTGAAGTTGCTCAGTATGGTTCATAGCAATACCACTGCTAAACTAACGTACTAGTTTCTGGGGAAACTAACATTTCCCCAGAGGTGGGGCAGCCATTGCTTCAAGTATAGGTCTGCCAATCCTGAGTCTTCGGCTAGTTTTCACTTTTAGTTGTAGTTTCTGCAAAAATCTTCAGCCTACTTTCAGATCTTTGGACTCACTGCTGTGTCTGAAAACCCCAACTTGCCTAGTCCTGGGATAGAAAACTTTCCATAAACTCATGGTCATTATTCTTTTTTCAGTCTTGCTTTGACTACCAATTTTGTCTCCATCATCATGGTGGATGCAGCAATTAACACAAAAACAAGTATAAAAATGCAGTGGGTTATTTAGCCATCTGTGTACAAATTGGGACTAAAGAGACAGTCTTTTTCATAGGAAGACCACAAGGAAAGTCAAGTTTTACATAAGGTTGGCACTGTAAAAATATGTGAGCCTTAGTTTATTTTCTCCACAAGAGGACAGTTTCTGTCCCTGCTGCCTTGCTAATTCAACTGAGCATGACCCCTTCATATCCCAAGACACACAGACATCTACTCATTCTATGAGTCATAGTCTTCTCCTGATGCCAAGCAAGAACTTCATAAGGTAACACCTTTTTAAGAAAAAAAAAAAAAAAAGCAGCTAAATGGAATTTTCAGCAAATGATTTGACCTCATTTTCATAGGAATATTTAAAGCCTTCAGATGAGTTGTTTGAGAGATGGCCATTTTGAAGAAAGACATCCCAGAACAATTATATTATTTCAGTGGACTGAGTTTCAAGGGTGAAATTTACATTAGTAGGACAGAATAAACGAGAGGAACAGATTTTAGTCGGAGCACGATCCAACATCCATAAATGAAGTGCTACTCCAACCAACCTTATGGAAATAGCACAAGGAGGAATTTTCACTTTCAGAAAACATTCAGACTTTCTACTGTAGCATTCTTAATAGGAATAGTACAGTGAAACTCAAAAGCATGATTCTACAAAGCTCTGGTTTGAACGCACAATTGCTTTGTTCTGTGAGTTTTAAGATATGTTACCTCCCTACAACTGAGCATCTATTTTTACAAACCTAAAAGAACTGACTTTAAAATGTGTTTTTATTGAAAGGTTCTTTCAAAATATCATCAAGGAAATTAGATATTTAACAGAAACTCTATGTTCCTATAAATACCTTATTAGAGAGTCCTCAAGCTCCTTCCTATTTCTTTCAGGAGAAGCAGCAAAGGAACAAGTGAGCTGGAGCCAGACAATTCATTACATCAAGAACACACAAGACACACAGATCAAAGCAAATTTTATCCTCTTGCAATCTTTTCTACACTACTCTCTGCTTTGTGAAAGTTAACGCCTTTGGTTTTCTGAAGGATTCTTCAGTAGATGATTTACTCAAAGAAAAATGGGTATGTTTCCAAATCAGAGACATGGAGGTACAGACACTTCAAAGATGGAGCCCAGGGCAACTCAAGCTTTATTCCCCACCTACTTTTATTCTGGTCTTCCCTGGTGGCTCAAATGGTAAAGAATATGCCTGCAATGCAGGAGACCGAAGTTGGATCTCTGGGTTGGGAAGATCCCCTGGAAAAGAGAATAGCAACCCACTCCAGTATTCTTGACTGGAGAATCCTATGGACAGAGGAGCCTGGCAGGCTACATTCCATAGGGTCGCAAAGAGTTGGACACAACTGAGCAATTAACACTTTTCTTACTTTTACTCTGAGTAGGAATACCAATGTGGGCCAAGACAAGACATCTTTCAAAGGCCAACACTGAGCTTGAGTTCCTATCAAAGAAGCTGATCAGGGTTCAAAACCTGAATAAATTTCAAAAATCTTAGAGGCGTAACTCTTTACTATGAAATTAAGGATTTCAACTCGAAAAAGATTTTATCATTGTGAGTAGAAACTAAATACATTTGTTTTATAAACTGAATGTCCATGAGTGAGACTTTTGTCAAATCAAGACATATCTCGATGAAGAATCAAGAAGTGTGAAGAGAAACAAGAACATTTTTAAAGTACATGTTTTCTGACATAAGGACAGATAAAATACAACTGATTGACTCATATAAGAAGAAAAGGAAAACAATGAAAATGAAGCCTCTTTCCTGTGGCCGTAAAGCTGAAAAAGACAAATTTGGGGATAGTGAAGTATAAAACAGAATGACGGAATTCAGTGACCAGTTAATGGTCATGGCACTTATCCTAAAGGAATGTCTGGAAAAATGTTTCCAGTGGAAGCTGGTGCATGACTGGGCCCCTAGTGAAAATGAAAGTAGGGAGCCCCCGCCAGCCAAGGGAGGAGCACGAGAGGGAACATTCTGCTGGCCAGGAATTTCAGATGATGAAAGCTGAGCCGCCACACTTGACGCCAGGTCTGGGCCAGTCTGGAGGGAGAGGACGCCAAGCTGGAGTCCGAGCTGGTCGGAAAAAAAATACCCAAATCCAGAGTTAGAAAAAGCAAAACCAGAAAGGTTGCTGTGGTACCCCTTACTCTAGCTTATGGATATCATGGTGGGACATTAACCTAATGCTATGGAAGAGCATATCTTTGATGATGTGACTCTAATGAAATTAGGGGATTTTTAAAAAATTACTTTAAGTACTTTATTTATTCAAAGGATGTTCACCTAGAGCCTATATTTTGCTAATGCAGAGCTAGATTTCAGGAATAAAAAGATGAAGTCAGGACAAGAAATGTTTTCAATATACTAGTATATATCAAATAGATGGCCAATAAAGACCTACTGTATAGCACAGGAAACTCTGCTCAGTATTCTATAATAATCTAAATGGGAAAGGATTTGGAAAAGAATAGACACATGTGTATGTATAACTGAATCACTTTGCTGTTCACCTGAAACTAATGCAGCATTTGTAAATCAACTATAGTCTCGTATAAAATAAAACTTTTAAAAAAAATTTAAAGAGACACAAACAGTATTATTAGGAACCACCAAGAAATTAAGATCAAAGTTAGAGTTTGGATTTGGGAATTCGAAGTGGTGGGTGATTTTAGCAGGAGCAGTTTTAGTGTATGGTATGGTAAGGACAGAAGGAACAATGTAGTGAACTGAAAGATAATTTAGGAGTAGGTTCATAAAAAAGGAGTGCATGTAACTTCTCCATGTCCCTGGATGAAAGGAGGGAATTAGGGCAGAAACTAGAGGGGAGACAGGGCTCAGATGGGTTTGGTGTTGTTCTTGCCTGGAGAATCCCAAGGACGGAGGAGCCTGGTGGGCTGCCATCTATGGGGTCGCACAGAGTCGGACACGACTGAAGCGACTTAGCAGCATTGTTGTATTGCTGTTTTTTGAAAAGAAAATAGTAATTCAAATTGATTTGATACATTGCATTGTTTAATACATTATTTGGTTTACCACAATAGTTTAGTGGGTAAGTCATGTCTGACTCTTTGAAACTCCATAGACTGCAGCATGCCAGTTTCCTCTGTCCTCCACTATCTCCTGGAGTTTGCTCAAATTCATGTCCATTAAGTTGGACCATTAACCATCTCATCCTCTGCTACCCCCTTCTCCTTTTGCCTTCAATCTTTCTCAGCATCAGGGTCTTTTCCAATGAGTTAGCTCTTTGCATCATGTGGCCAAAGGACCGGAGCCTCAGCTTCAGCAATAACCATTTCAATAAATATTCAGGATTGATCTCCTTCAGAATTGACAAATTTGATCTCCTTGCAGGCCAAAGGATTTTCAGGAGTCTTCTCCAGCATCACAATTGAAGAGCATCAATTCTTTGGTGCTCAGTTTTCTTTATGGTCCAACTCACACATCCATACATTACTACTGGAAAAATCATAGCTTTGACTGTATGGATGTTGGCAAATAGCAATAGAGTAATGATAATTTGGGAGATCCCAGGTGGTGCTAGTGGTAAAGAACCCACCTGCCAATGCAGAAGACTTAAGAGACTCAGATTTGTTCCCTGGCTTGGGAAGATCCCTTGAAGATGGGCACAGCAGCCCACTCCAGTATTCTTGCCTGGAGAATCCCATGGACAGTGGGGCCTAGTGGGCTACAGTGCATAGGATTGCACAGAGTGATACACAGGTAAAGCAACTTAGCACATTCACAATGATAATTTAGACTTGGAAAAGGCCCTAAAGATCACACACTTTTCACATTGTATAGATGAAGAACTTAGGACCTGGAGTGTAGCCAATATTTTATAATAATTCCACTTATATAAATGGAGTATAATCTATAAAAATTTTGAATTACTGTGTTGTACACCTGAAACTAATATAATATTGTAAATCAACTATACCTCAATTAATTAAAAAAAAAACTGATGACCTGAAAGTTGAGATTTTCTAGTTATTTTAAAACCTATGACAGCAGACTTCAGCTGGGAATATGAGGCATTATGAGGGATACAAAATGTAATGATTGTTTAGAACTCCCTCCCTCCCTCTCTCTCTTCCTTCCTAATTCTTTGCCAAATTTAAAATATCTTCCTAATGCTACCCATTCCAAATAAAGTATACAATTGAAGCTAGTATCAAGATAAATTGAGATGAAAATATAACACTATAAATTTTAATTAAGCCATATATTTAAGCCATATAATTAAGTGGAAAGTGTATTTTGGAATGATTTTATTGTTGCCCCCATTTCTACATTTTACTTTGGCTTTATGGACCTGGCATCCATATATATTTTTTGCAAAAAGTAACTTTAGCTTTAAAACTAAAACAGAAATTGGACAGTTTTCCTATGCAAATCCTTAGCAGTAATCTTTAAGGTATTGTCAGTGGAACCTATAGACCTTATAGCTGGACTCTCTTCATTTAAAATATCAATAAAAGTAATGCTAAAAGCTGTAAGAATGCCTCAACCCTGAGGCAAATAGTAGACGTTCTGTAGTGTTGAAAGCTTTAGCATTAAAAATATTTAGTGTTTAAAAGCAGACATTATGTGAAAGGAGAAAAAAATACAGGACTTAAAAACCTTATGTGACCTTCTGCTCTAATCGAGCCAAAATACATAAATTAGCACACCATTGAATTTGTAGGAGGAAATGGCCTGTTAGGTCATTTAGTATTTCCCCTGCTAAATTTAAACAGTTCCCTACAGCATTTTTTTTTTTTTTAACACTGTAGGTCTAGTTTTGAAAGTTTCATGTATTAATACTTTTCACCACATCCTTAAAAAGCTATTAATCTAGTTGAACTTTATAGGAAGTAACTAATAATGTTGAACAAGAAGCTTTCTTTTCTCAATGTGATTCTACTACCAGCTTCTTTGTCAGATATTTCTTTCTGTCTCCCTCTTTTGGTATTTGAGTTGTATGGAACTCAACTGAAGGAACATTACAGAAGTGGCAAGATTGGTCAATAATGAACTTCCCTTCCTCGTCCTTCTCCTTCCTCAGGTTTAGACTTAGGTGATGGAGTGATGCCCCTTGTACTTGAAATGACCTTGCCCCTTCCTTTCTTCTGAATGTAGTGTCCCCTGAAAGAAGGCTATAGGAGTTTGTAATTGTATTTACCATCCCCGAGAAATGGATTTTTTTGTGTGGCTATCAATATGCTTTCAGAAGCTTATGAGGGAAGCAAGGATTGTACTGTGCTTAGTTGCTCAGTCGTGTCTGACTCTTTGTAACCCCATGGACTGTACCCCACCAGGCTCCTCTGTCCATGGGATTCTCCAGGCTAGAATACTGGAGACGGTTGTCATCCTTTTCTCCAGGGGATCTTCCCAACCCAGGGATCAAAATGCAGTTCTCCCACATTGCAGATGGATTCTTTACCCTCTGAGCCACCAGGGAAGCCCAAGGGTTCTATTACTGTAGCTTATTTAGAATAAATGCAAGATTCCAAGCTGATAATTATCCAGAAGTGAATTTACCATCTCTTAATATCTTTGGAGAGCAGAGGTATTCTTCAGGGCCTATACCTTGTGAGTGATAAGCCACTAAGTTTTATCCTAATTGACATCTGTGGTAGCCATTCTGAAAGAGAATGGAAAATGATTTTGGAAATTTTGGTCAAAAATTGCATAAAATATTTAAAACACCTTGATATACATGTGTGTATATATATCAGATCAGATCAGTCTCTCAGACGTGTCCAACTCTTTGTGACCCCATGAATCGCAGCACACCAGGCCTCCCTGTCCATCACCAACTCCCGGAGTTCACTGAGACTCACATCCATCGAGTCAGTGATGCCATCCAGCCATCTCATCCTCTGGCGTCCCCTTCTCCTCTTGCCCCCAGTCCCTCCCAGCATCAGGGTCTTTTCCAATGAGTCAACTGTTCGCATGAGGTGGCCAAAGTACTGGAGTTTCAGCTTTAGCATCATTCCTTCCAAAGAAATCCCAGGGCTGATCTCCTTCAGAATGGACTGGTTGGATCTCCTTGCAGTCCAAGGGACTCTCAAGAGTCTTCTCCAACACCACAGTTCAAAAGCATCAATTCTTCGGTGCTCAGCCTTCTTCACAGTCCAACTCTCACATCCATACATGACCACAGGAAAAACCATAGCCTTGACTAGACGAACCTTTGTTGGCAAAGTAATGTCTTTGCTTTTGAATATGCTATCTAGGTTGCTCATAACTTTCCTTCCAAGGAGTAAGTGTCTTTTAATTTCATGGCTGCAGTCACCATCTGTAGTGATTTTGGAGCCCAGAAAAACAAAGTCTGACACTGTTTCCACTGTTTCCCCCTCTATTTCCCATGAAGTGATGGGACCGGATGCCATGAACTTCGTTTTCTGAATGTTGAGCTTTAAGCCAACTTTTTCACTCTCCACTTTCACTTTCATCAAGAGGCTTTTGAGTTCCTCTTCACTTTCTGCCATAAGGGTGGTATCATCTGCATATCTGAGGTTATTGATATTTCTCCCGGCAATCTTGATTCCAGCTTGTGTTTCTTCCAGTCTAGCATTTCTCATGATGTACTCTGCATATAAGTTAAATAAACAGGGTGACAATATACAGCCTTGACGAACTCCTTTTCCTATTTGGAACCAGTCTGTTGTTCCATGTATATATACACACACACATCGATAGGCCATTGTGTGTGATGGCTGGCTTATGATCTGCCCAGGAGAGCAGATTGTTGAATTTTCAGGAATTTTGTGAAGCAAGTAAACACATCTGTGATTAAATATTATTATTGCTTTTTTGTTGTTGCCCAGTTGTGTCCAACTGGACCCCATGGACTGTAGCACACTAGGACTCCCTGTCCTTCACCATCTCCTGGAGTTTGCACAAGTTCATGTTTATTGCATCAGTGATACCATCCAGCCATCTCATCCTCTGTTGTCACTTTTCCCTCTTGGCCTCAATCTTTCCCAGCATCAGGGTGTTTTCCAATGAGTCAGATGTTCGCATCAGTTGACCAAAATATTGGTGCTTCAACTTTAGCATCAGTCCTTTCAATGAATATTCAAGGCTGATTTCCTTTAGGATTGACTAGTTTGATTTCCTCACTGTCCAGGGGATTTTTCAAGAGTCTTCTCCAGCACCACATTTCGGGTGTAGAGCAAAGTGACTTAGTTATCCATATATGTGCACCTATTCTTTTTCAAATTCTTTTCCCATTTAGGTTGTTACATAATATTGAGCAGATTTTTCTGTACTATAGAGTAGGTCCTTGTTTGTTATCCATTTTAAATACATCAGTGTGTACATGTCAATCCCAAACTCCCTAACTATTCCTCTCCTCTACCATTCCCACATGGTACCATAAACTTGTTCTCTAAGTCTGTGAGTGGGATTTCTGTTTTGAAAATTAAGTTCATTGCATCATTTAAGATTCTGCATATAAGTGATATCACATGATATTTCTCTTTCTATGCCTGACTGATTTCACTCAGTATGACAGTCTCTAGGTCCATCCATGTTGCTGCAAATAGCACTATTTCATTCTTTTTAATGACTAATATTTCATTATATATATATATATGTATATATATATACATATATATATATATATACCATATCTTCTTTAACCATTCCTCTGTCAGTGGACATTTAGGTTGCTTCCATGTCTTGATTATTGTAAATAGTGCTCCAATGAACATTGGGGTGGGCATATATACTCTACTGTTAACAAAATTATAAAATAACTTTACTTTAAAAATGCTAACTATATAGTTAAGGAACAAGGAAGACATTGAATATCTATCCATGATTTTATCAGTTGTATAATGTCATTTTTGTATGTTCATTTTGATACTATACATTTTAGATGAATTTAGTTATTGTTTTATTTTAATAATATCCTTCATACTATAACAGTAGTAATAGGACATAAAATTTAAAAAAAAGGTGAGGGTTCAGGATGGGGAACATGTGTATACCTGTGGCGGATTCATTTTGATATATGGCAAAACCAATACAATATTGTAAAGTTAAAAAATAAAAAAAAGAAAAAAAAGTACTAATTTCCCAAAAAATATATATATAATCAAAATAAGATTGATTATTAGAAATAAAGTTAAGTCACTTTGTAACTTGAGTGGTTAATTCTCATAAGTACTGATCTGGTTCCAAATTTTTTAGAAGTAAAATAAAAGTGGAATTCAATTAACTTTACTCTGCTCTTTATATGAAGAGGTATTTATTTATCTTACTGAATATAGGAGTAATGCATTATATGGCTCATTTTGAAATGGTTATTAAATAAAATGTTTTCAGTGTTGTGAGGGCATAAATTAAAACCTGATATATAAGCTCTAAATATGTGATTTTTGAATCAATAAATTCCTGAGCAGTTATATCAATTTTTTTCTGATTACCTTCTATTCAAATCCAAAATGTAACTTTTTAAAAACTTGAAGAAATAACTCCAACAGGTTTAGAGCTTAAAAAACAGAGAGAAGCATTAGTTTTTGGACAATATTTATTATCTTTTATGTTCTAAAGACATAAATATGTTATAAAATAGATATGTTCCTGGCTTGTGAAACCTAAAACATAAAGTGAGAGATTTTCACTATTTTACTGTTCTCTTAAATGTTAAAATCAAGTCCCATTATCTTTAGGACTCTCTCAAAGACACATGGCAAATAGGTGGTGATGTCTGAACTCCACCCAGCCAGTCTGGCGTTGAATGTTGTCTGTTACATTATCAGGAGCTCAGTTTCAATCTGGAAGTTACATTATTTTGCCAACTGAAAAGAGATCCATGGGCTTAAGACATCAGATGCAAAACAAGCAAAATTAACATTTTTTGACAGAAAACTTTGTGTACTGACTTATTTTTGCCCAGAAGGATATGCCAAGTTTCCTATGCAAGTAGGTGGCCGACAGCTGTGTTTTAGAAAGAAAAAAAAAGCCCAAAACAGACATTTCTGTATATAATGAGGCAAACTGTCACAGAGGCCAAGCAATAGAAAGCTCACAGAGTAAGATGCTTGAGTCACACACACACACACACACACACACCCCCCACATCCCTCAAGAACATACATATTCTAAAATGTAGTAAAATATTGGGTCAATATTTGCAGAGTCACAAATTCATTGTTATGATGCACCAAACATTGTGTCTACAGATTAAACTCATCTGTACTGCTTTATACATTATCCACTTACATTATGAAGTCAGTGTAATTTTAATATCAAAACTGTATCTGGGAAATGTACAAAATCTAAAACTACAAAGCAAACCTATTGTGAAAAATTGGCAGTTTTTAATATAAAATACTGCCAACTAGCACTATTGTGAAATACTATTTTAAATAAAATTCATTCTAGAACTCAAGGTTAGTTTACTATGAGAAATCTATGCTTACTTATTAAGTAAAAAATTTAAATAAAATATTCATAAATCACAAGTATACTGCAAAGCCGTTTAATGAATTCACCTAGAACTGTAATATTCTAGAGGGTATGCATAAAAAAAAACACTCAAGTATGATAAAAATTTAGTGTGGCCCAAATCATATATGTGTTTAATTTATCCGCAAAGTTGAGTTCATGTTCCAAAAAATAAAATAAGTCTAAAATACATTCATGTTCAAGTGTCAAGAAAAACATCATAGGAAATTAAGATACAAGTACTTCACAAGAACCAGATTTGAAAATGAAAAATGAAATCTGGAAATATTACTGTAAATGTCTCTTTTTGATGTGCATGGAGAAAATATTATTCTGGGAAACCACAAAAGCCAACTGACTTAAATTACAGAATATTTTATATCAGAAGTAGCTGTTCTGTGAACTTTTCCTTTATATTTCAATTTTTGCTCAGGATAAATCTCAATACCAGAATACTTTAGATACTTAAATACAAGACATGATGCCATAAAACTCCTAGAAGAGAACACAGAACATTCTGTGACATAAATCATAGCAATATTTTATAGATCAGTCTCCCAAGGCAAAAGAAATAAAAGCAAAAATAAACAAGTGGGATCTAATTAAACTTAAACTAAGTTTTGTGCAGCATAGGAAGCCATCAACAAAATGAAGAAGCAACTACAAAATGGGAGAAAATATTTTCAAACATGCAACCAACAAGGTATATTATCCAAAATACACAAGCAGTTCATATAGCTCACCAGGGATTATCTGGTGGTTCAAATGGTTAAGTGTCTCTGCCTGCAATGTAGGAGACCTGGGTTTGATCCTTGGGTTGAGAAGATCCCATGGAGAAGGAAATGGCAATCCACTCCAGTATTCTTGCCTGGAGAATTCCATGGACAGAGGAACTTGGTGGGCTAGAGTCCATGGGATCACAATGAGTTGGCTATGACTGAGCGACTAACACTTTTCACGCTTTCATACAACTCAATACCAAAAATCCAAACAACACAAACAAACTGAGCACAACTAAACAGATATTTTTCCAAAAAAGACACATAACTGACCACAGGCACAGGAAAAGATGCTTATCGTTGCTAATTATTACAGAAATGCGATGACAATGAGGTATAACTTCACCCAGTCAGAATGGCTAGTCAAAAAGACTACAAATGATGAATGCTAGAGAGGGTATGGAGAAAAGGAAACCCCTCCTACACTGCTGGTTGGAATGTAAGTTGGTGCAGCCTCTATGGAAAGCAGTATGGGTATTCCTTAAAAAATTAAAAATGAAGCTACCATATAATTCAGGAATCTAGAGTATATATCCAGAAAAAAACTAAAACTTTAATTCCAAAAGATGCATGTACCCCAATACCATAGTAGCATTGCTTACAATAGC
The DNA here is from genome assembly GCF_029407905.1 of Bubalus kerabau. NCBI lineage: Eukaryota > Metazoa > Chordata > Mammalia > Artiodactyla > Bovidae > Bubalus > Bubalus kerabau. Next base: position 28,824,416 of record NC_073632.1, on the reverse strand, counting down.
CAAGGCATGGAAACAACCCAAATGTCCTTCAATAGACAATTGGCTTAAGAAGATGTTTTATATATATATATATATATATATATATATATATATATATACACACACACACATATATATATATCACACACATACACACACTCGATGGAGTACCACTCAGTCATAAAAAGGATGTAGTGTTGCATTTTGCAGCAATATGGATAGACATAGAGGATATTTTTTAGTATTCATAATTTTTTCATTTTTTATTTCTTATTACATTTTTTAAATTATAAAAGTATGATAACACATTTATAAGAGACTTAGAAAATACAGAACAAGGTTGCATATAGTTTCCCTGTAAATTGCAACTATCTATCTAAGTAGATAAATTAAGATTTTTAGTTGGAGTTTCAATAACAAACTCTCAAAAAGTAGTAGAATTAATAGACAGAAAAGTAGAAAGATGTTAGTAGACCTGAAAGGCACTATGAACCAATTCAACATAATTAAGATTTATACAATTTCACACAAGAGCAGGATATAAATTCTATTCAAGTTCCTGTAGACTTTAAACCAGGAGACACTGGAGCATATTCAGGAACATAAAACAAGGTGCAAAAATTTCATGGTCTAAAGGTATTGAAATCATACAGAGTCTGTTCTCTTATCACTGTGAAATTATTTTAGAAATCAATATCAAAAGATATTTGAAGGTAACCCAGATATTTTCAAGTGCAATGTGACATTTACCAAAAGAGATCTTTGACTTAGCCATTGAAAGCCTCAATAAAGTTAAAAGACTGAAAAAACACAGAAGGTGAGTGCAGAGAAGAAAGCATTTAAATGAGAAATTAATATCAAAATGAGAAATTAATTTTGGAGATACTTTACAAACCTTGTGTTTCTGGAAACTAAATATCCACTTCTAGATGATGGCTGTATCTAAGAAGCCATAACAAGGAAAAATGGAGAATATTTGTAACAGAATAAAAATGAAAAGAGAACGTAACAAAATTTGTTGCCTGCGGCTGAAGCTGTCCAATGCAACTATATACAATGTGGAATCTTGAATAAGACATGAAAACAAACAATGAACAATAGCATAAAAATTTTGTGAAATCAGAACAACAGAAAAAAATGGAGAAATTGGAAAACATGAATTAAATGAAGTGGGAGCACTGAATATGAAATAGAATAAGTGAAACAAACTAGATAAAAGTAAAAGATCATCATATATTCCAGTTGTTTTTAAACATGGCTGCTTATTAGAATCACATCTGGAGCTTTGGAGAAAAAAACAATTCCTAGGCATTTGTATTTTTTTAAAAAATCCAAGGTAATTCTAATGTGCATCTGGATTTTAAAAATTATTAAATGTTTTCTATTAAACTGAAACTTTAGTCATAGAGAATTCTATTTTCTGTTCACCAATCATGATTCAATGAATACAGTACACTAATGCATATATATGGAATTTAGAAAGATGGTAATGATAACCCTGTATGCGAGACAGCAAAAGAGACACAGATGTATAGAACAGTCTTTTGGACTCTGTGGGAGAGGGCTGGGGGGGATGATTTGGGAGAATGGCATTGAAACATGTATAATATCATATATGAAATGAATCACCAGTCCAGGTTCGATGCATGATACTGGATGCTTGGGGCTGGTGCACTGGGATGACCCAGAGGAATGGTATGGGGAGGGAGGTGGAAGTGGGGTTCAGGATGGGGAACACGTGTACACCTGTGGCGGATTCATGTTGATGTATGGCAAAACCAATACAATATTGTAAAGTAATTAGCCTCCAGTTAAAATAGATAAATTTATATTAAAAAAATAGTTGCATAATCACAATGGTAAAAGATGTTTATCAATTTTTATAAACAATAGCCAGATAAAAAAAAAAAGACAATTACAGTTGCAAGTCATAATGGCAACATGATTAACCTAATATAAAATAGTTACATACAGTTTGGGAGGTTAAGTAGAGTGATGTGGTAAGTGGAAGCACACATATTCACATGTTTCATCCAGCCAGTCAGTTTATGTCTTTTGGATGGTGCATTTAATCCATTTACATTCAAGGTAATTGTCAATATGTATGATTCTATTACTATTTTTTTTAGTGTTTTGAGTTTGTTTTTTCTAAGTCTTTTCCTTCTCTTGTGTTTCCTGCCTTTTGCATGTCTTTAAGGCTTTTGATTTCTCAGTCAAATCTGAACAAGAGTCTTGCTGGATAGAGTATTCTTGATTGTTGTTTCTTCCATCACTTTAAATATATTGTGCCATTCCCTGATAATAAGCAATGTTGAACATCTTTTCATGTGTTTGTTAGCCATTTGTATGTCTTCTTTGGAGAAATGTCCATTTCACACCAGTCAGAATGGCTGCGATCCAAAAGTCTACAAGCAATAAATGCTGGAGAGGGTGTGGGGAAAAGGGAACCCTCTTCCACTGTTGGTGGGAATGCAAACTAGTACAGCCACTATGGAGAACAGTGTGGAGATTCCTTAAAAAACTGGAAATAGAACTGCCTTATGATCCAGCAATCCCACTGCTGGGCATACACACTGAGGAAACCAGAAGGGAAAGAGACACATGTACCCCAATGTTCATCGCAGCACTGTTTATAATAGCCAGGACATGGAAGCAACCTAGATGTCCATCAGCAGATGAATGGATAAGAAAGCAGTGGTACATATACACAATGGAGTATTATTCAGCCATTAAAAAGAATACATTTGAATCAGTTCTAATGAGGTGGATGTAACTGGAGCCTATTATACAGAGTGAAGTAAGCCAGAAAGAAAAAGACCAATACAGTATACTAACGCATATATATGGAATTTAAAAAGATGGTAACAATAACCCTGTATGCGAGACAGCAAAAGAGACACAGATGTATAGAACAGTCTTCTGGACTATGTGGGGGGGGGGGATGATTTGGGAGAATGGCATTGAAACAGGTATAATATCATATAAGAAATGAATCGCCAGTCCAGGCTCAATGCAGGTTACAGGATGCTTGGGGTTGGTGCACTGGGATGACCCAGAGGGATGGTACAGGGAGGGAGGTGGGAGGGGCGTTCAGGATGGGGAGCACGTGTACACCCATGGCAGATTCATGTTGATGTATGGAAAAACCAATACAATACTGTAAAGTAATTAGCCTCCAATTAAAATAAATAAATTTAAAAAAGGAAAAAAATAAACAACAACAATAAAAAAGAATAATAAATAAATATATTGTGCCATTCCCTTCTGGCTGGTAGAATTTTTGTTGAGTAATCAACTGATAACCTTATGGGAGTTTCCTTCTATGTTATTTGCTGTTTTTCCCTTGTTGCTTTGAATATTTTATCTCTGCCTCTAATTTTTGTCGGTTTGATTACTGTGTGTCTCAGTGCTATGTTTCTGTGTCTCAGGGCAGCTATTACTGTGTATTCCTCCTTGTGTTTACCCTGCCTGGGATTCTCTACACTTTCTAGACTGGTTTGACTATCTCCTTTTCCATGTGAAGGCAGTTTTCAGCTATTATCTATTCAAATATTTTCTTGGGTCCTTTCTCTCTCTTCTCCTTCTGTGCTGTGTATGCTTAGTTGTTCATGTAACCCTCCAGGCACCTCTGCCCATGGGGATTCTCCAGGCAAGAATACTGCGGTGGGTAGCTATTCTCTTCTCCAGGGGATCTTCCCAACCCAGGGATCAAACCCAGATCTTCTGCATTGCAGGCGGACTATTTACTGTCTGAGCCTCAAGCTTCTCTTTCTGGGACCCATATATGCAATAATCTGATATATGTTATATATATATATATATATATATATATATATATATATATATAGCTATAATGCAGCAACAACTGTTGCATCTGTGATCTGTGTATGCTATTTCTGTGTTGATGCTAAAGCCACCTGCATCCGAAGTCAGCACCTTTCAAGTTGCTCTAAGAATCTAGTCTTGTACTATCAATTCTAAACTGTACAATTTACTGAAGATTTCATATGGGAGAAGGGAGATACCTTAATATTGTATATTACAGCAAAGTATGTGACCAATCCCCAGAGTCCTGTCAGTTCTCAGGAGTGACTTTTAATAGTGCGGCCACCAGCATAAAAGTCCTCTGATTTGCATTTCCCTGATGATTAGCAATGCTGAGCTAATCTTTTTATGTGCCTATTGGCCATCTACTTGTCTTCTTTGAATATCCTGATACTCGTAAATTTATACTTTCCTTCTTTATAATCATCAAATTAATTATTTTTGTACAGTTGTTAAACTGAATGATTAATTTTACAGAATTTGTATTTTATTATCATCTTATAAAGAGTGTTGATTTTTTTTTCTAGTAAAAAGATTACCTTGAGCTCATGGAGGATAGATCTTTTGTTTTTTTCTTAGTTTTCAGAGGACTCCCTTAATCCTGACATGTTTTATTCTAACAGTGTAATCATTATGGGACCTAAATAGAAAGTCACAGTTATTTATCAAAGTCCTCTAACAATGCAGGGTTCAACCTCATACTCCAGTTTTAATATACCTTTTCAGCCTTTCTTTAAAATTTTTATTTTATTTTGGAGTATAGTTGATCAATAATGTGTTAGTTTCAGGTGTATAGCAAAGTGATTTTGTTATACATGTATCTATTATTTTCCAAATTATTTTCTCATTTAGGTTATTACAGAATATTGCTATTTACTGGGTTCCCTGAATTTCCCTTTATCCCCACAAACACACAGTTCAGCCAAGGCTTTCGTGGAAGTTAAGATGCAGATGTCAAAGTCTTCTCTTCTGTGGCTCTTTCCTATTTTGGATATTCTACCTCTATTTCTGGTTTTTACTGGAAGCTCTAAAATCCATTCTCGGACAGCTTGAGCCAGCCAAGCATGGCTCTCTTTCTGGGTTAGCCAAATTACACTACATGGGCAGTGGGCTCTCCACAGGAGTAAAGTTTTCCAAATGTGAATTCACCCAGTACAGTTCTTTCCTTTCAGAAGTATAATTCTCTCAAGTATTTGCCTGCTATTGATAGCTTTTATCCTGGCATTAAGATAAAAGATTAAAATAAATAGATGTAACAAATATATTAAATTCAAGTAAAATAAATACATTTTATGGTTGTATCCATTGGCCTCATTCATTTGAAAAATGAGTCCTAGTTACAAAATGTTACAAAATGCATACTTTGTAATTAATTATAAAAAAAGGAAATTATAATGCAAGATACTGAAGGGTTTTGTATCTTCTTTCTTTGGAATTTTTTTGGTGGAGACTTTCAAAATATATCTTTCACTTTTAGAAAATTTATTATATAAATGTGACAACTAAACAGAATTCTAGCAAATTCAAAAGATATAATTTATAAATTATTAGGAAGAATCAAACCATTATACAAAAGAACTTTGAATGTGTTTCTCTTTTAGTCAGATTGTTATATATTTAACCATGACCAAAAAATTATTTTTGTTGAAAAATTTTCAAACTTTTAGGAAGCTTCATCCAATAAGTGCAGAAACTGTTGGCCATAAAATGTTATTCTTTGGTGTCAGACTTATTTCTCCTGTTTTGTAAATGCAGTTATTTTTTATGTCTGTCCACATAAAACTATAATGTCATGTCTTTGATGATATTTATATTGTGCCTTGTCATCACAAGAAACAGAAAAGTCATCATCAGAAGCATGCCCAGAAGGTAAACTCAACAAATGCATGTTCAGCTTTTCAATACAGCTCTTTTTCTATAAAACTATAGAGCTGCTGCTGCTGCTAAGTCACTTCAGTCGTGTCCGACTCTGTGCGACCCCATAGACGGCAGCCCACCAGGCTCCCCCCGTCCCTGGGATTCTCCAGGCAAGAACACTGGAGTGGGTTGCCATTTCCTTCTCCAATGCATGAAAGTGAAAAGTGAAAGTGAAGTCGCTCAGTCGTGTCCAACTCCTAGTGACGCCATGGACTGCAGCCTACCAGGCTCCTCTGTCCATGGGATTTTCCAGGCAAGAGTACTGGAGTGGGGTGCCATTGCCTTCTCCGAAGACTATTGTATATATCTGTAATTCTAGTCTAAGTTAGAGCAGGATCCACAGAGGGCCCCAGAGTAACCCACTCTGTCCTCTCTCCTCTCTTTACATACTTGAACTAGAAATATATTTCTCACTGAGCCTGTTCATAGTCATCAGCCAGGGGCTGTGAAGAAAAGACATTACTGATTGAAATATACACTTACAGCAGAAACAGAACATATTTATATGAACAAGTAAATATTAATACTGAATCATTTATGAAGCACAAAATGTAGAGAGAAGTGGTATAGAACCTGGGGATAATGATGGACCACTTGAACCACAGCTGCTGCTGCTGCTTCTAAGTCGCTTCAGTCTTGCCCAACTCTGTGCGACCCCATAGACGGCAGCCCACCAGGCTCCCCCGTCCCTGGAATTCTTCAGGCAAGAACACTGGAGTGGGTTGCCATTTCCTTCTCCAATGCTTGAAAGTGAAAAGTGAAAGTGAAGTCGCTCAGTCGTGTCTGACTCTGAGTGACCCCACGGACTGCAGCCCACCAGGCTTCTCCATCCATGGGATTCTCCAGGCAAGAGCACTGGAGTGGGTGCCATTGCCTTCACAGCTAGGTATTTTTTAAAATTTTTCAATGATTCTTACTGAAATATAATTGCTTTACAATGTTACGTTAGTGAGTGGGGTGCCATTGCCACCATGGCCAGGTATTTTTAAAATATTTTTCAATGATTTTTATTGAAATATAATTGCTTTACAATGTTATGTTAGTGTCTGCCATATAACAAAGTGAACCAGCTATGTGTAAATCTATCTATCTATCTATATATCTTCCTCTTGTACCTCCATCCCACTCCACCTCCCATCCCACCCACCTAGGTCATCATAGAACACCAAGCTGAGCTCCCTGTGCTGACAGCTGGTTCCCACTAGCTGTATATTTCACACAAGATAGTGTATATATGTTTTAATACTATTCTCCCAATTTGTCCCACCCTCCTCTTCTCACCCTGTGTCCACATGTCCCATCTTTATGTCTGCATCTCTATTTCTGCCCTGGAAGTAGATTTATCTGTACCATTTTTCAGATATAGATGAGAAGAGCCTGGAATTAAGAAAGTAATTATATGAGGATATTCAGCTTGAACAAAGTAGAGGGGTAGAAAAAGAATGATGTGTTTAGGGAAAATAAAGTGAATAGCTCATCCTGGCTGATTATAAAAAGTCCATAACGAGAAAGGGAGATACTTCATGACTGAAAATATGCAATGGATCTGGATTGCGTATTTCACAAAGTTTTATTGCCTCCCCCAAAGCAGTTTATCATATTAATTATCCTAAAGTTGTCCATTTCTGAAAACTGCAATATCTAGTAGTGATCATGCTGGAAAACAAATTTCAATTCTATCTTTTCTGAGCAAACATCTTTTGATGACTAAGCTTGAACTCTAACTTTGTGTGGGCTTCTTGTTGATTGACATTTTCCATTGAGTCAGTTCGGAAACACTGGAGTTTTATTTTCATGACGCAGACTACTCAGGAGCTACATAAAATCAATCCAACTGATCAGACTCTCTTAAAGATGAATCAGAGGAATCTGCAAATGATGGGCTGGCTGGCCTTTCCCAATAGGCACTTTTTTTCCTGTATTTTGACAAAATATATGGTAAATGGATGAAAGGAAGGATGTCTGCGAAGACATTTAAAGATAGCTCTTAAGACATAAGATGAATCCAATTATGGGTCACAGAATCACCAATTGTTGTAATTTGCTGTAATGTGAACTAAACATACAATATCAAGGACATATAGGAACATTTAAATAATTTCAGTACTTTGCTCTTATGTCAATTTACTGTAACTTGAATATTCTCTTCAGAATATTCAATGTTAACATAATAGATTTAGTAGATTTAGCATTCATATTAAAAGAGAAAATAAAATGTTCCTATTAAAATGTCAATACTTCAAGCCATGTAAACAAACATTTGTTAAAGCACCTGTATCATATAAACCACTGTTTTTGTTGTTGCTGTTGTTCTCTGTAGAGAAACAAAGATGGAAAACATGCTGTTTGTGTTCTCAAGAAATTTACAACCTAATAATGGGGATAGACTTCACAGATTATTGGAAGACAGGTAGAAAGTGGTAAGTGCAGAAAAGGGCAAATAAAATATTATGGAAGCAAAGCAGTAGGACAAGAACTGTGAAGAAAGAGCAAGGAAAAATAATTTTCTTTTGCTAAACATTGTCTGCCCATTATTTCATTTAATATTAATACTTTTTTGCCATAAGTACTACTTCTGTGCCAGTTTTTTTTAAAAATGAAGAACCTGAAACCTAGTGGAATTACATAACAAACTCTTACAATTGGAAAGCTCACATACTCAGATTTTTCTTACTTTAAAGATCCTCTTAAATACTGCACTACACTGCCTCCTAGGGGAAAGTTGCATGGAGATAGTATAATTATAAGCACCCTTACATGAGGTGAAGATGAGGATAAGGATAAGGGCATTCTGCAAAATCACAAATATGAAAGAGAAAAGAACAAGATTTGTCCTGGAAATCTTAAAAGTAGAACAAATTCAGAGTGTCTGGTATATAATATTGGGTAAGATGTATAATGTATGCACTTTACATATAGTATTAAGTATCAGACTAGACTGCGTTGTCAAGTGTAAGACTAGACTGGTAGATTCTTGATTCCTAGGAAAGAAGGTTGGACTTGACCAAGTGCATTGAGACTCCCTTCATTTGGAAAGAACAGTATTAGAATTACTTTTTTTTGATGATCTTAAGTAAATTAGCATCTCCCCTTTTTCTAGATCTCATATCCATATTGCCTTATGGTACTTATAGCATGTCAGAATGTTTTAAAACAACCAGTCTTTTCAAGTTTCCTAATAGTGAATTTGATAAACAGAAAGAAATGAATATAACAAAGAAATCACCATACTATTCAATTGAGTCCTCAGCCAAAGATTTACATGTGTAATCTGTGGAACATAATTCTTTCTATGTTAAAACATCTTTCCCACAATGGATCTTAGAAAAGCCTCAATGCCTTTCACAGTAGTGCAATTCATCTTTTGTTTGTGCAAATGTATAACGGATGTGCTTTTCTAAGCCTATAAAATGCATTCCTCTTTCCAAATGTGGGTGGTTGAATACATCACTCATTAAATAACTTGTTAGTTTCTCTGCAGAAGTTCTATCAGCACCTGGTACTCTACCAGATGCTAGTAGCAATCATGTCATGAGGTTGGTGATGCTCCAAGTTTGATGTTTGCTTTTCTTTGAGGACTCATAATGGAGAACAGAAATGTCACAGTTTTCTGGCTGATGAAGCACCAAACAGTTCTGCCCCTTGCCTGGGTTGTAGCATTTTCCAGTATCTTACATAGCTTGTTGATTACTTACATGCGCTTTATAGGATTATCTCTTTCTTGTCAGTCCGCCTTTGAGAATCATTGAATCTGAATTATATCTGACTTCTGAACTCAACTTGGTCCAACTCCATCCGGTTACAGATGAGCAATCTGATGGCCAGGAAGATGAAATGACTCACAGCAACTTTTCAGTTGGTCAGTGCTCACCTAGGATGTGAACCTGGGCTAACAGTTACACGGCTACACTTCTCTTTCCATTCCCTTCCCCTTTTTGAAGCTCAGCTCATGATCTCATGATCAAATATGATACTTGATAACTAACGAAGGCTTGTTGAATGTATGAATTAGGTAAACCAGAAAAGAATTCTCTTTGCCCTCAATTTTTTAAAAATTTCAACTTACATTAAAGTTGGAAGATATGTAAAACAAATATATATACAACCTTTCACCTAAGATCATCAATTCTTAATAATTTGTCACATTTTCTTCCTTCCTTCTTTCCTTCCTCCTCTCTCTCTCGACATATACTTATGCAGACATACATATGCATAAGACACATACATATATACACATAATGTATATACATACATATACACTAATGTTTATATATATATTAATAAGTGTATATATATCTTCTCTGACATTTAGAAAAAGTTTAAGATATGAAAATTCACATCAAGTCCTTTATCGTGTGTCTCCTCCCCCCCAAAATTACCATAATACAATTTTCATACTCATGAAATGTAAATTGATACAAAACTATTATCTAATTTACAGTCTGTATTGAAATATTTGTGTTTTTTCTAGTAATGTATCTTATAGTTATTTCTTTTTGCTTCCAATTCAGGATCCAGCCAAGGATCAAGACTGCTTTAGTTATCGCTTTCTTTAGTACTCTTGCATCTAGTAGATAGTCACATTTTTTATAAGTCCTTCATGACATTGACATTTTTGAATACCAGATCACTTATTTTGCTGTTTGGATTTGTCTGATTCTGATTAAAATCTGGTTTATCTGTTTTGGCAAGAAGGAGCCAAAGTGATATTACATCTTTCTTTGCATATGAATTAAAGAAACACATGATGTCAACCTAACCCATCATTTAACATCTGTTAAATCAATCATCTAGTTAAGGCGATGTCCAGTTGATAAAATCCTGTTAGTGTTAGTTGCTTAGTCATGTCTGACTGTTTGAAATTCCATGGACTGTAGCCCGCCAGGCTCCTCTGTCCATGGAAACTTCCAGGCAAGAATACTGGGATGGGTAGCCATTCCTTTCTCCAGGAGATCTTCATGACTCAGGGATCAAACCCAGGTCTCCTGAATTGCAGGCAGATTCTTTACCATCTGAGCCACCAGGGAAGCCCTAAAAGCCTGTTAAGCAGTTAAATATTATCTGAGTTCTAAGTTTATAATATAGTACCTACCAGATTGTTCACACATTGAAATTTCTATATTCTGTAAATTTTAAAATTAAAAAATGTAGGTTATATAGTGAAATATTTTATTTTCAGCATCATAAATTGTGTCTCAGGGCTTTCCTGGTGGCGAAGGCAGTAAATAATCCCCTGGCAATGCAGGAGACCTGGGTTTGATCCTGGGGTCAGGAATATCCCCTGGAGTAAGAAATAGCAACACACTCCAGTATTCTTGCCCAGGAATTCCTGAGGACAGAGGAGCCTGGTCGGCTGCATAGAGTTGTAAGGGTCAGACATGAATTGGCGAGTAAACTACCACCACCATTGTGCCTCAAGACTGATTTTTTTTTTTTAATTTTCATCTCCTTTCTCTCTATACCAAGGTTTAATATATTTTGAAGTTTGGAATTCATTTTTGTATGCTTCTGCTTTCTGACAACAGATTTTTCAGCATTGAAAATTTGTGTTTATTTGCTATTATAGTAGAAAGCATGTTCTTTACAAAGTTTGTTATTTGAGTAGCACTATTAAAGTAGGGAAAACCACTAGACCATTCAGGTATGACCTAAATCAAATCCCTTACGATTATACAGTGGAAGTGAGAAATAGATTTAAGGAACTAGATCTGATAGAGTGCCTGATGAACTATGGACGGAGGTTCATGACATTGTACAGGAGACAGGGATCAAGACCATCCCCAAGAAAAAGAAATGCAAAAAAGAAAAATGACTATCTGGGGAGACCTTACAAATAGCTGTGAAAAGAAGAGAAGTGAAAAGCAAAGGAGAAAAGGAAAGATATAAGCATCTGAATGCAGAGTTCCAAAGAATAGCAAGGAGAGAAAAGAAAGCCTTCCTCAGAGATCAATGCAAAGAAATAGAGGAAAACAACAGAATGGGAAAGACTAGCGAGCTCTTCAAGAAAATTAGAGATACCAAGAGAACATGTCATGCAAAGATGGGCTCAATAAAGAACAGAAATGGTATGGACCTAACAGAAGCAGAAGATATTATTAAGAAGAGGTGGCAAGAATACACAGAAGATCTGTACAAAAAAGATCTTCACGACCCAGATAATCATGATGGTATGGTCACTCACTTAGAGCCCGACATGCTGGAATATGAAGTCAAGTGGGCCCTAGAAAGCATCAATATGAACATAATTAGTGAAGGTGATGGAATATCAGTTGAGCTATTTCAAATCCTGAAAGATGATGCTGTGAAAGTGCTGCATTCAATATGCCAGCAAATTTGGAAAACTCAGCAGTGGCCACAGCACTGGAAAAGGTCAGTTTTCATTCCAATCCCAAAGAAAGGCAATGCCAAAAAGTGCTCAAAGTATCGCACAATTGCACTCATCTCACACACTAGTAAAGTAATGCTTAAAATTCTCCAAGCCAGGCTTCAGCAATATGTGAACCGTGAATTTCCAGATGTTCAAGCTGGTTTTAGAAAAGGCAGAGGAACCAGAGATCAAATTGCCAACATCTTCTGGATCATCGAAAAAGCAAGAGAGTCCCAGAAAAACATCTATTTCTGCTTTATTGACTATGCCAAAGCCTTTGACTGTATGGATCACAACAAACTGTGGAAAATTCTTCAAGAGATGGGAATACCAGACCACCTGATCTGCCTCTTGAGAAATCTGTATGCAGGTCAGTTAGAACTAGACATGGAACAACAGACTGGTTCCAAATAGGAAAAGGAGTACATCAAGGCTGTATATTGTCACCCTGCTTATTTAACTTATATGCAGAGTACATCATGAGAAACACTGGGCTGGAAGAAGCACAAGCTGGAATGAAGATTGCCAGGAGAAATATCAGTAACCTCAGATATGCAGATGACACCACCCTTCTGGCAGAAAGTGAAGAGGAACTAAAAAGCCTCTTGATGAAAGTGAAAGAGGAGAGTGAAAAAGTTGCTTAAAGCTCAACATTCAGAAAATGAAGATCATGGCATCTGGTCCCATCACTTCATGGAAATAGATGGGGAAACAGTGGAAACAGTGCCAGACTTTATTTTTTGGGGCTCCCAAATCACTGCAGATGATGACTACAGCCATGTAATTAAAAGATGCTTACTCCTTGGAAGGAAAGTTATGACCAACCTAGATAGCATATTCAAAAGCGTATTACTTTGCCAACAAAGGTCCGTCTAGTCAAGGCTATGGTTTTTCCTGTGGTCATGTATAGATGTGAGAGTTGGACTGTGAAGAAAGCTGAGCGCTGAAGAATTGATGCTTTTGAACTGTGGTATTGGAGAAGACTCCTGAGAGTCCCTTGGACTGCAAGGAGATCCAACCAGTTCATTCTAAAGGAGATCAGTCTTGGGTGTTCATTGGAAGGACAGATGTTGAAGCTGAAACTCCAATACTTTGGCCACCTCATACGAAGAGTTGACTCATTGGGAAAGACTCTGGTGCTGGGAGGGATTAGGGGCAGGAGGAGAAGGGGATGACAGAGGATGAGATGGCTGGATGGCATCACTGACTCGATGGACATGAGTTTGTGTAAATTCCGGGAGTTGGTGATGGACAGTGAGGCCTGGCGTGCTTCGGTTCATGGGGTTGCAAAGAGTTGGACACAACTGAGTGACTGAACTGAACTGAACTGAATCATTTCTATTAACCCAATAAATCAAATATCACTAAATGATTAATATCTTGACCATGGCTGTGAATGTGAACGTGAAATCACTCAGTCGTGTCTGACTCTATGTGACCCAATGTACTGTAGCCTACCAGGCTCCTCTGTCCATGGGATTTTCCAGGCAATAGTACTGGAGTGGATTACCATTTCCTTCTCCAAGGGATCTTCCCAACCCAGGAATCGAACCTGGGTCTTCTGCATTGTAGACAGACACTTTACCGTCTGAGCTACCAGGGGTGTAGTCATGACATATTAAACTCTTCAGCCTACTAATGACCTCATAAATTTAATCTGCAGAATATGCACAATGATGTAAGTGGCATTCTGTTAATATTGCATCAAACATCTAGCAATTAATAACATTATGTTAAACTGTGATTCCAATTAATATAGGCATTGGAAACACCAATAATTACTGACTTCTTTTTATAGAGTACAAATACAAACACTTTCACATCTTCTGAAGTATTTGCAATATGAAATTAATTATCTCTCATCAGGGTTATATTTTGATCTGTACTTAGTCTAACAGAATTATATTCACTTGAATCTGATAACTTGAAGTTTTCATAAAAGATAGCACTTTGCTATTACTGATAACCTAATTCAAATATCATGTTGCTTTGGATAACCCTGTTTGCCAGGGTTAATTAGGCCATTTTAAATCAAATCAAATGGTTTAATTAGCATCATTTTGACAAAAGAAAGCTATTCCAAGAAAGAAGGTATCCCTAAGGGCCTTGGCCTTTCTCTTGCATCACCCTAATTCTCTTGCCAAGATGGCTATCTTTCATTCAGGCTGCTTGCCATTGTACATTCCATGTGTCAGCCCAAATTCATCTCTTCAACACTAAGAAGTTTTTCTTGATCTCAGAGATTGATCAAGGATTTCACATAGGAAAAGAAATTAATTTTTTTCAGAGATATTTTTTTAAATTTTTTGTAAAGGCTAGGACTCTAAAAAGAGTTTCAGATCACATCAGATCCGTCGCTCAGTCATGTCCGACTCTTTGCGACCCCATGAATCGCAGCACGCTGGACCTCCCTGTCCATCACCAACTCCTGGAGTTCACTGAGACTCACGTCCATCGAGTCAGCAATGCTATCCAGCCATCTCATCCTCTGTCGTCCCCTTCTCCTCCTGTCCCCAATCCCTCCCAGCATCAGAGTCTTTTCCAATGAGTCAACTCTTCGCATGAGGTGGCCAAAGTACTGGACTTTCAGCTTTAGCATCATTCCTTTCAAAGAAATCCCATGGCTGATCTCCTTCGGAATGGACTGGTTGGATCTCCTTGCAGTCCAAGGGACTCTCAAGAGTCTTCTACAACACCACAGTTCAAAAGCATCAGTTCTTCGGTGCTCAGCCTTCTTTACAGTCCAACTCTCACATCCATACATGACCACAGGAAAAACCATAGCCTTGACCAGATGGACCTTTGTTGGCAAGGTAATGTCTCTGCTTTTGAATATGCTATCTAGGTTGGTCATAACTTTCCTTCCAAGGAGTAAGCATCTTTTAATTTCATGGCTGCAGTCACCATCTGTAGTGATTTTGGAACCCAGAAAAATAAAGTCTGACACTGTTTCCACTGTTTCCCCATCTATTTCCCATGAAGTGATGGGACCGGATGCCATGATCTTCGTTTTCTGAATGTTGAGCTTTAAGCCAACTTTTTCATTCTCCACTTTCACTTTCATCAAGAGGCTTTTTAGTTCCTCTTCACTTTCTGCCAGAAGGGTGGTGTCATCTGCATATCTGAGGTTATTGATATTTCTCCCGGCAATCTTGATTCCAGTTTGTGTTTCTTCCAGTCCAGGGTTTCTCATGATGTACTCTGCATATAAGTTAAATAAACAAGGTGACAATATACAGCCTTGATGAACTCCTTTTCCTATTTGGAACCAGTAGGTTGTTCCATGTCCAGTTCTAACTGTTGCTTCCTGACCTGCATACAGGTTTCTCAAGAGGCAGGTCAGGTGGTCTGGTATTCCCATCTCTTTCAGAATTTTCCACAATTTATTGTGATCCACACAGTCAAAGGCTTTGGCATAGTCAATAAAGCAGAAATAGATGTTTTTCTGGAACTCTCTTGCTTTTTCAATGATCCAGCAGATGTTGGCAATTTGATCTCTGGTTTATTTGTTAGCAAATTATAATCAACTCTGTCTTTATGCTTTGACAAAAATAACAACTATACCTGGAATGCTATAACTAGAAAGCCTTTTCCTGAGGTTTCCAGGTAAACATTGCCAGATACCTTTTTATTTTTCCCTAGCTTTCATCATCCTACTTGCTAATATACCTCACTGAAGGAAGGGCATTAAGTGAGACCATATTAGGAAGGCTGGTAATGCATACAGGTACCTCTGCGGGAACAATGCTATCCCTAAAAGTCACATTTAAGCTTGGCCAGCAGGGATGCTCTTCCCAAGGAAGAATCGCCATGAAAACTTCTTAGCAACCTTGCCAATTTCTAATAAACTATTTCTAAAATGTAATGTTCCCATGTACTGTAACTTCATAACAGAATGGAAAAAGGCTTAGAATAATTGAAGTTCATGATTTTGAAGGGTTATTTAGTCTAAAGTTTCTTAAACCTGAAAGATAATCAGAGTCATCTGGGGAGCTCTTTTGAAATACAGATTATCCAACTGCAGACCTACTGAATCAGAATCTCCAGGAACCTTTAATTTGTAAAATTTTTTCAGCCTTGTAAGTAAGTTAGGAATGACATAAGGTCTAGTTCAATGTGCTCAACCCTTTTTTCACGTCATCCTTCACATGGGAAGTTACCATATTAATATGGATCACTTGGGTAAAGGCCTGAGACATCTCCAGAGGAGCTTCAGGGTCCAACCGGTTGCACCCAGACAGGAAGGAGCAGTATATCAGAACACCCATAACTCATCTCTGGCTTATCGATATATTCTAACAACCTAGATTAGCTAAGAGGAAAACCTAGGAGTAGATAACAATCTAGAGTTGGCTCATTCCCAGAACAGCACAATCATTCAGCTCTTCCATTGCTCCTCTCTTTTACTTTATGACAGAATGACATCCAAAGGCTTCAAAGAGAAATTTGTAGTTTATGAAGAATGTTAGGAAAGTGTACTCCTTAGAACGTGTACTCCTTAGAATTCTTCTCTTTGACAATAATAAGAAACACAGCTCACACTTGAAAAAATTAATTATATATATTTATATATATATTTGTGACTTTGCCAACAAAGGTTCATATAATCAAAGTTATGAAATCATGTATGGTTGTAAGAGCTGGACCATAAAGAAAACTGAGTACCGAAGAATTGATGCTTTAGAACTGTGATGTTGGAGAAGACTCTTAAGAGCCCCTTGGACTGCAAGGAAATCCAACCAGTACATCCTAAAGGACAGCAGTCCTGAGTATTCGTTGGAAGGACAGATGCGGAAGCTGCAGCTCCAACACTTTGACCACCTGATGCGAAGAACTGACTCATTGGAAAAGACCCTGATGCTGGGAAGGATTGAAAGCAGGAGGAGAAGGGGATGACAGAGGATTAATGGCATCACCAACTCAATGGACATGAGTATGAGCAAGCTCCGGGAGTTGGTGATGGACAGGGAAGCCTGGCATGCTTCAGTCCATAGGGTCGCAGAGTCAGACATGACTGAGTGACTGAACTGAACAGGATTAATTATGTATAATTATATATATTTAACTTTATATAATTATATATATATATATATTCTCCAGTCTTCTCCATATCTAGATTCTGTTTTCTACTTAAGAAATTCATTTTCAAATAGTCTCTCTTCACATTATCTCAAGAGGGCAACTGGCAGTTCTCAATGAGGCTAGAGCAATGGATGTGGGGGAGAGAAAGGTGATGCTCACCTCAAAGACATGCTAGGTACACCACCGTATGTTTATACTGAGTAGAAAATATGACATTTCTCACCATTTGATACCAGCTTAAGCAGAGCCATCTGACTGATAAAGAAAGAGAAAAGCTGTCTTTAGGGTTCTAGATACAACATGAATTGGGATCCTAAAGCAATGGTTGCCTAGGGAAGGTTTCTGGCTAGGAAGATTAAGAAAGACTCTGCTAGCTCAGCAAAAACCTCAGCTTCAAGATTAGGTTACATCTATCAGAATGTTACTTTGAAGTTTTCATTTATTTCATATAATAATTTTATTTAAAATTAAGAATGTTTTTGTTATGCAAAATATGTAACAGAATAAAAAGATAGTCTATTTTTCTCTGAAAAATCTGACTTTATGCAACATAAGGCTGTAATCTAGCATCAATATTATCTTTGTGGTTATTCACCTTAATGAAAGATAATTTACCAAAAAAGGGAATGCTGAGATTTATGAGGACTACTTTGGCATAGATAAATGTAAAATTGCATGAAATATTACTTAACCTGAAAGAGTAGATAAATAGGAAAGTGATCTCCTTGGAAAGAGTACTCCTTAGAATTCTTCCCTTTAACAATGATAGAAACACAGCTCACATTTGAAAAATTAATTACATATTAATTAATTTATTAATAAATAATAACTAACATTTAATTAATTACATATTTATCTATTTAATTAATTATATACAATTACATATATTTACATATATATATATTCTACAATCTTCTCCATATTAGAAGAATAGATAAATAATCAAGCTGCTTTTAACTGAATCATCACAGATCACTGTGCCTGAAAATCCCAACCAAGAGGATGACTCTTAACCTCACAAGGCTGTCTTCAAGGGCCCATCCTGTACAAATGGGTGAGAGAAAACTAATAGACTGCTAATGAGCTAGAATTATTTGGGTTTGTCAGTTTTTGCTATGATAATCTGACTTTGGGACAATATAGAACAAAATCTGTATAAATATATTTAACTAAACAGAATACCTGAGATGACTCACAATGAATAAATGAATTATTCAGATATATTGAGTATTTTTTTATTTTTAGCGAGATTTATAATATTGATGTTTATGGTGACTTCCTCTAGTTTATCACTTCAAGGTTACTTGAAGTATTTTTGTAAAGTATAAGTCAATTGAAATTGTTCTTCTTGAAATAGTTCCATGAAATGCTAGGGGATTCTCCTACTCTTTCCCTGTTAATCTTTCCTTTGGGTTTTGCCTGTGGCCGTGTGCACAGATCCGTTAGGCATCTCCGAAACAAATACCAGCTCACTGACTTTATTTCTTTCCTCAGGTCAGCTTCCTTAGTGTCAGTTTTGTTTTCTATAAAATCTGATCTACAATTTTAATAATGGTAATATTACCTATATCATAAGACTGAGACAATAACAGTAGATATTACTTGTTTGGGACCAATGTAATATGTGCTACTTTTAGATATTGGTATTATAATGAGCCCTATTCTTAAAGCTGCATCTAAACTATCATAAACACATTTTGAAGATATAAACCGTGTTTATTTTTAACTTCACCATTTTATTAATACTTCAACACAGTACCTTCGTGGTTACAAGAATTTTTGTATCCATGCATTAATTTATATTATTCTTCCCAAAATTCCATGAGACAAGTCATTCAGGAAACTAGGATAGATTAAATTTGAGTAAATTTTCACATAATCATTTGGTTCTAAAAAGACCTATGCTTTTGTAACCCCATGGCTTTGTCATTCA
The DNA here is from genome assembly GCF_029407905.1 of Bubalus kerabau. Taxonomy (NCBI): domain Eukaryota; kingdom Metazoa; phylum Chordata; class Mammalia; order Artiodactyla; family Bovidae; genus Bubalus; species Bubalus kerabau. The sequence goes on along the minus strand of NC_073632.1, from coordinate 28,805,313 downwards.
AGGTTTTTGAGAGTTCTGCATGTTGTCTGAAATAAGACAATGCAGCTGTTTAAGTATCATCAATCCTGTTCAGGAATACAAGAATATCACATTATATAACAAGGTAAACCTCTTTCTAATGTTTCTATTTTTCTTAAAATGTGTTATATTTGTTGTTGTTATGTGTGTTAACACATATAAATGTGTTATATGTTGTTGTTATTGTTCAGCTGTTATGTCTTGTTCAACTTTGTGTGACCCCATGAACTGCAGTGCACCAGGCTTCCCTTTCCTTCACTATTATCTGGAGTTTGCTCAAATTCATGTCCATTGAGTCGGTGATACTATCTAACCATCTCATCCTCCGCCACCCACTTCTCCCTTTGCCTTCAATCTTTCCAGGCATCAGAGTCATTTCCAATGACTTGGCTCTTCTCATCTGGTGGCCAAATTGTTGGAGCTTCATTTTCAGCAACAGTCCTTCCAACGAATGCTCAAGGTTGATTTCTTTTAGCACTGACTTATTTGATCTCCTTGCAAACCAAGAGACTCAAGAGTCTTCTACGGCACTAAAATTAGAAAATCTAAAATATGATGCTATTAAAGTGCTGCACTCAATATGCAAGCAAATTTGGAAAACTCAACAGTGGCCACAGGACTGGACAAGGTCAATTTTTATTCTAATCCCAAAGAAGGGAAACGCCAAAGAATTTTCAAACTACTCCACAATTGCACTCATCTCACATACTAGCAAAGTAATGCTCACAGTCCTTCAAGTTAGGCTTCAACAGTACATGAACCAAGAACTTCTAGATGTACAAGCTAGATTTTAAAAAAGGCAGAGGAACCAGAGATCAAATTGCCAACACCTGTTGGATCATAGAAAAAACAAGAGAATTCCAGAAAAACATCTTCTGCTTCATTGACTACACTAAAGCCTTTGACTGTGTGGATAACAACAAATAGTGGAAAACTCTTAACATGATAGGTATACTAGACCACCTTACTTGCCTCCTGAGAACGCTGTATGCAGGTCAAGAAGCTACAGCTAGATTTGGACATGGAACAACGAACTGGTTCCAAATTGGGAAAGGAGTAGATAAAGGCTGTATATTGTCACCCTACTTACTTAACTTATATGAAGAGTACATCATGGGAAATGCTGGGCAGTCAACAAAAGAGTCCAAAATGCAGTACTTGGGTGCAAACTCAAAACTGACAGAATGATCTCTGTTTGTTTCTAAGGTATAAATCATTCAGTATCACAGTTATGCAAGTCTATGCCCCAACTGGTAATGCCAAAGAAGCTGAAGTTGAATGGTTCTATGAAGATCTACAAGACCTTCTAGAACTAACAATCAAAAAAGATGTCCTTTTCATTATAGGGGATTGGAATGCAAAAGTAGGAAGTCAAGAAACTGGAGTAACAGGCAAATTTGGCTTTAGAGGTCAAAATGAAGCAGGTCAAAGGCTAACAGAGTTTTGCAAGGGAATGCACTGGTCATAGCAAACAACCTCTTCAACAACACAAGAGAAAACTCTGCACATGGACATCACCAGATGGTCAACACTGAAATCTGATTGATTATATTCTTTGCAGCCAAAGATGGAGAAGCTCTATATGGTCAGCAAAAACAAGACCAGAAGTTGACTGTGGCTCAGATCATGAACTCCTTATTGCCAAATTCAGACTTAAATTGAAGAAAGTGGGGAAAACCACTAAACCATTCAGGTATGACCTAAATCAAATCCCTTAGATTATACAATAGAAGTGAAAAATAGATTCAAGGGATTAGATCTGATAGACAGAGTATCTGAATAACCATGGATGGAGGTTTGTGACATTGTACAGGAAGCAGTCATCAAGACCATCCCCAAAAAAACATGCAAAAAGCAAAATGGTTGTCTGGGCAGGCCTTACAAATAGCTGTGAAAAGAAGAGACACAAAAGGCAAAGGAGAAAAGGAAGATACACCCATTTAAATGCAGAGTCCCAAAGAATAGCAAGGAAAGATAAGAAAGCCTACCTCATGATCAATGCAAAGGAATAGAGGAAAATGATAGAATTGGAAAAACTAGAGATCTCTTCAAGAAAATTAGAGACACCAGGGGAATATTTCATGCAAAGATGGGCACAATAAAGGACAGAATTGGCATGGACCTAACAGAAACAGAAGATATTAAGAAGAGGTGGCTAGAATACACAGAAGAACTATACAAAAAAGATCTTCATGACCCAGATAACCATGTTGGTGTGATCACCCACCTAGAGCCAGACATCCTGGAATGCAAAGTCAAGTGGGCCTTAAAAAGCATCACTATGAACAAAGCTAGAGGAGGTGATGGAATTAATAATTCCAGTACAGTTATTTCAAATCCTAAAAGATGATGCTGTGAAAGTGTTGCACTTAATATGCCACGACATTTGGAAAACTCAGCAGTGGCCATAGGACTGGAAAAGGTCAGTTTTCATTCCAATCCCAAAGAAAGGCAATGCCAAAGAATGATCAAACTACAGCACAACTGCACTCATCTCACAAACTAGCACAGTAAGGCTGAAAATTCTCCAAGCCAGGCTTCAACAGTATGTGAACCATGAAATTCCAGATGTTCAAGCAGGATTTAGAAAATGCAGAAAACCAGAGATCAAGTTGCCAAAATCCACTGGATCATCAAAAAAGCAATAGAATTACAGAAAAAAAAAAAAAAGCCTGCTTCATTGACTACACCAAAGCCTTTGACTGTGTGGATCACAACAAACTGTGGAAAATTCAAGAGATGGGAATAGCAGACCATCTTACATGACTCCTGAGAAATCTGTATGCAGGTCAAGAAGCAACAGTTAGAACTGTACATGGAGCAACAGATTGGTTCCAAATCAGGAAAGGAGTACGTCAAGGCTGTATATTGTCACCCTGCTTATTTCAATTATATGCAGAGTACATCATGTGAAATGCCAGGCTAAATGAAGCACAAGATTGAATCAAGATTGCCGTGAGAAATACCAATACCCTCATATATGCAGATGATACCACCTTTATGGCAGAAAAGAGAGTCTCCTGATGAAGAGGAGAGTGAAAAAGCTTGTTAAAACTCAACATTTAAAATACTAAGATCATGGCATCTGGTCCCATCACTTCATGGCAAATAGATGGGGAAACAATGGAAACAGTGACAGACTTTATTTTGGGGGGCTCCAAAATCACTGCAGATGACTACACCTCCAAAATCACTGCAGGTGACTACAACCATGAAATGAAAAAGAGGCTTGTTCCTTGAAAGAAAAGAAAGTTATGACCAACCTAGACAGCATATCACAAAGCAGAGACATCACTTTGCTGACAAAGGTTAATATAGTCAAAGCCAAGGTTTTTCCAGTAGTCATGTATGGATATGACTGTTGGACCATAAAGAAGGCTGAGCACCAAAGAATTGCTGCCTTTGAACTGTGGTGTTGGAGAAGATTCTTGAGAGTCCCTTGGACTGCAAGGAGATCAAACCAGTCAGTCCTAAAGGAAATTAACCCTGAATATTCATGGGAAGGATTAATGCTGAAGCTGAAGCTTCAATACTTTGACCACCTGATACAAAGATTCTGATGCTGGGAAAGATTGAAAGCAGGAGGAGAAGGGGATGACAGAGGACAAGATGGTTGGATGGCATCAGTGACTCAATGGATATTAATTTAAGCAAACTCTGGGAAACGGTGAACAACAGGGAAGCTGGCATGCCCATGGGGTTGCAAAAATTTGGTCATGACTGAGAGATGAACAACAATATGGACCTTTGTCAGCAAAGTGATGTTTCTGCTCTTTAATATGCTGTTGAAGCTTGTCATAGCTTCCCCTTCATGGATCACAACCTTGTCATGGCAAAGATGAAGCTATAGCTTCAATCTTGCATAGCTCAATGAAACTGTAAGCCATGCCATGCAGAGTCACCCAAGATGGACTAGTCATAGTGAAGAATTCTGACAAAATGTGGTCTACTGGAGGTGGGAATGGCAAACCACTCCAATATTCTTGCTGACGGAATCCCATAAACATTATGAAAAGGCATAAAGATATGACTCAGGAGGATGAGCCTCCCAGGACAAAAGGTGTCCAATCTGCTACTGGGGACACTCATTCTCATCTCATTCAGTGTAGCATGAGAATATTTTTAGCCTATATTATCTTTAGCATTATCTGTAAATGTTAGAACTACGTTAACATTTAACTTAAATTTTAAACTCATTTTGGGAGATACAGTAAGTTTAAGCTTTAACATAATTAAATTCGTAACTACATGTTGACTCTTTTGTAAAGCAAGTGACAGGTATTGTGAAAGAAATAGTACTGACTAAAACATATCTCGAAGAAAAAATTAGTGACAAAGAATAATACAGAAAGAGATTATTTTAAATAGCAGACTCTTGAGAAGTGTTACAGAGGAAGTAGTGGGAGTTAGTTATTGAACTACAAGTTCAGTTCAGTCACTCAGTCATGTCCGACTCTGCGACCTCATGGACTGTAGCACTCCAGGCCTCTCTGCCCATCACCAACTCCCAGAGTTTACTCAAACTCATGTCCATTGCAGTGATGCCATCCAACCATCTCATCGTCTGTTATCCCCTTCTCCTCCCACCTTCAATCTTTCCCAGCATCAGGGTCTTTTCAGATGAGTCAGTTCTTTGCATCAAGTGGCCTAAGTATTGGAGTTTCAGCTTCAACATCAGTCCTTCCAACGAGTATTCAGAACTGATTTCCTTTAGGATGGACTGGTTGGATCTTCTTGCAGTGCAAGGGACTCTCAAGAGTCTTCTCCAACACCACAGTTCAAAAGCATCAATTCTTCAGTGCTCAGCTTTCTTTATAGTCCAACACTCACATCCATACATGACTACTGGAAAAACCATAGCCTTGACTAGATGGACCTTTGTTGGCAAGGTAATGTCTCTGCTTTTTAATATACTGTCTAGGTTGGTCATAACTTTTCTTCCAAGGAGCAAGCATCTTTTAATTTTATGGCTGCAGTCACCATCTGTAGTGATTTTGGAGCCCAAGAAAATAAAGTCTCTCACTGTTCCTCTGTTTCCCCATCTATTATTTGCCATGAAGTGATGGGACCAGATGCCATGATCTTCGTTTTCTGAATGTTGAGTTTTAAGCCAACTTTTTCAATCTCCTCCCTCACTTTCATCAAGAGGCTTTTTAGTTCCTCTTCACTTTCTGCCAGAAGGGTGGTGTCATCTGCATATCTGAGGCTATTGATATTTCTCCTGGCAATCTTGATTCCAGCTTGTGCTTCTTCCAGCCCAGCGTTTCTCATGATGTACTCTGCATATAAGTTAAATAAGCAGGGTGACAATATACAACCTTGACATACTCCTTTCCTTGTTTGGAACTACTAAGAGGGGAATTCATTTATTCACTTCTTTATTGATCAAATATTGATTAACATCTATTATATTTATTTTCTTATTTATTCATTCAATAAATATTTATTGAGTATGTACTATGATATTCTTGCAGACAGCATATAGTTGAATCTCTTTTATCCATTCAGCCATTCTATCTTTTCATTGGATAATTTAATTCATTTATGTTTACTTCTTGATAGGTACGGACTTACTGTTGCTGTTCTGCTAATTGTTTTCTGACTGTTTTATAGACCTTTTTCCCCACCTTGCTTCTTATCTCACTATCTTCTTTGGTGATTGGATCATTTAATATAGAAGTATGTTGTGATTCCTTTACCATAATTTTTTGTGTGCTCCTGCAAGTTTTTCTTTTGTAGTTACCATGGTGCTTACATAAACTACCTTATTTATAACATTATATTTTAACCTGATGGCATCTTGACTTTAATAGCACATCTAAACTGTATACTTTCGTCTTTACCTCCTTTACATTCTAGGTTATTGATATTAAGTTTACATATTTTATGGTTATATAAATGTTATATACAATACATGGTTATTATATACAATACATGTGTATACATGGTTATATACAATAACCAATTATTGCAGTTATGTTTTTAAATATTTTTAAATTTAAACTAGAGTTATATATCACAGACTAGTGAATTATGCATTGCCATTATAAATTCAGAGAATCTGACTTACATGTTTACTATGACCAATGAATTTCACACATGCATTCATATGCTTTTATAATGTTAATTAGTTTCATTTTATTTCCATTTGAAGAATGTCCTTTAATATTTCTTAGCAGGTCTAGTGTTGTTGAACTTTCTCAGGTTTTGGTTGTTTAGAAATTTATCTCTCTTTTATTTCTGAAAGACAGCTTTGACAGGTAGAATATTCTTAATTGAATTTTTTTCTTTCAATATTTTGAATATATTACCCCACTCACCCGGCCTGTGAAGTGTCTAATGAAAAATCTGCCAGTATTCCCTTTGGGGTTTTCCTGTAGGTGACAAGTCACTTGTCTCTTGCTGCTTTCAAAATTCTCTCTTTGTCTTTGACTTTTGACAGTTTAATTACAATGTATCCTGGTGTAGCCCTTTTCCAGTTCAACCAGTTTGAAGCCCTTTGGGCTTCCCTGGTGGTTCAGATGGTAAAGAATCCGCCTACAATGTGGGAGACCTGGGTTCAGTCTCTGGGTTGGGAAGATCTTCTGGAGAAGGAAACTGGCTACCCTCTCCAGTATTCTAGCCTGCTGAATTTCATGGACCAAGGAGCTTGGCATGCTATGGTCCATAGGGTCACAAAGAGTTGGACATGACTGAGCGACCTTCACTTTCACTTTTCAGGCTTCATGAATCTGGATATCCATTTTTCTTCCCAAGTTTAAGAAGTTTTCAGGCATTATTGCTTTAAATAAAAGTTCTGTCTTTTTCCTATTGGCTTGATACTCTGTCCAATTAATCAGTAGGCTGGGCTGCATGGTTGCCAAGATACTCTGGTCAGGCTTCCCAGTCAGGTGGAGTTGGATGCTATATTCAACAGCTGGGTGGGGCTGCAAATTTGCTTCTCTGCCCAAGCAAGCACATAAAATGGGCTCCATCATCGTCATAACTCAATGGCTAAGGACCTGAATTAGGCAGAACTCTCCATTAAGCTCCCTGGCTTGTTTGGGCTGCCAGTGCATTTCTGCAGGAAACAAAATCTTTGGCTCTGAGAGGATGGAAATTCAGGTTCATGTCCCAAATTAAAAGCCTGGATTCCCAAGACTGTGGAGCAATGGTAGTCCTCATACACTGTTGGAGAGAGTATAAATTTGTGCAATCATTTTGGAAACCTCTTTAGAATTAACTAAAAAGCCAGTCATGTTCATCTCTGTGATGGAGTATGACCCCTACTAGATATTTACTCTAGGAAATATCTTGCTAATGTGCATAATGGGGATATACAAAATAATGTTTGTAGCCACACTGTAGGTCATAGCCCCTTGCTTAAAGCACAAATGCCCACCAATGGTAAAATGAATACATAAATTTTTATCCATGTAATGTCCTGATCCCTTTCTTATTGATGTCAGATAACCAGATGTTGATAGATGTCAGTAGCAATAGCAATCTTCCACCATACAAAATATCATTACAAATGAACTGGATTTTCTGAAATAAAAAACAAACAAACAAACAGTAAAAGCATTTGGTTAGGTGTTATCACACTGTTTAAGTGCAAGTAAGGCACCAAAATTCTTAAGTCCTTTGATCTCTTTTCACAATCATTAAACAGTCTACATGTTGGAAAATAAGAGTCAGTGAAACTTTCTTTTTCATCAGGATCAACACTCCTATTCCTTACAGTAACAACCCTGTGAAAGAATGATGTTTTAGTAGAAGATGACAATTTAAGAACTTGGGGAAACCTTTTAAAGGGAATATTGACAGTTTGTAATGTAATCCTTTTAGCAGAAGACATCAACATTTTAAAGCTGATTACATAAAATAAAATTTGAATCTGAACTTCTCATCTTCCTAGAGATAATGAGTAAATAAATTTCTCTATTTAAATGCATTTATTGATACTTCTGATCTAATCATATATCTCACTTCAATAACAATTTCTATAATATCTTTGAATATAAAGTCACATATTAGAGAAGGGAATGACCATCCATTCCAGTATTCTTGCCTGGAGAATTCAATGGACAGAGGAGCCTGCCGAGCTGCAGTCCATGGGGTCACAAAGAGTTGGACACAACTGAGCGACTAACACACACACACACACACACACACACACAGTCACATACTCTTAAAGATAAAACATGGCACTATTTACACAGTTATGATTGGGTGTTTTTTTTTAACCAACAGAGCCCATAGACTTTTAACCCATTCATTAAGTCTCTGTACCTATTTTTACCCCTCACAGGCTCTTTAACTCCTACTTTTCCCCCTAAAATTATCTGTGTCTTCTTTGGTTCAGTTCCCTCTCTGTAAAGAACTTAGATTCAACAGTCTATAACTTCAAACACACTCAGTTCAAGATATTTATTTCACTAATTTACCTTATTGTACATGCCTGACATCTGTCTGGCAAAATCACAAACCTTCTTCAATCCAGGTTTCTGTCATTCTGAACACTGCTAGGGAAAACACTCCACCCAATACATCGGAGCCACTGGAAATGATTAGTTTCCTACTTTGACTGGGTCCTCAGGGCTGCTCAGTGATACATTTATGTTTTCCTAGCAAGGCCTTTCTCAGCTTCCCAAAGTGACAATTTCAGATTCCCCCCCGTCCATCGTTCTCCAACTTCTGACTCTTATGACTTCCACTTCATGCAGAGCATATAATCTTGGCTCTTAATTGACGGGGGCTGGGGGCTTCCCAGGTAGTACTACTGATAAAGAATCTGCCTGCCAATGCAGAAGATGCAAGAGATGAGAGTTCTTTCCCTGGATTGGGAAGCTCTCTTGGCGGAGGAAATGGCTACCCACTCCAGTTCTCTTGCCTGGAAAATTCCATGGGCAGAGGAGCCTAGCAGGCTACAGTCCATGGGGTCACAGAAGAGTCGGACACAACTGAGTGACTGAGCCCAAAATTGACAGGAACAGAGGAAGATATCAGGTTAGAATCCTCTCAACGTCTTTCAGTTACAGTCACCAGATTACCTTTACCATGACCTCTCTACCTTCTCTCCTTCTCTTTGGCCCCTTTGCAAGGAAAGTAGCATGACTCCTCTTGTTCAAATGGGACTCCCTGTGCTCTGGTTCCTGACTACTCCATCTATTTTGGTAAATTAGTTCACTCAATCGCCAAATCTGCCGCCACCACTCATTGTTTTTGTACCTCCAGATTTTTTGTTGTAGTGGATCTTTCTCTTGAGTATTTAAGGATAATCATCTTTTTAAAATATCTCTTATTTTTCATTCCCACCCTCTTCCAGCTGTTAGTAACTTGCTTGTCCATTGAGAGTAACATTATGTGGAATAGTCCTCTACATTCTTTGATTCTCCAGCTCCTACTCTTCGTCTCATTTTTGTCATCATTCTTTGCTCTTCTACTCAGACTTTCTTCCTCTCTCGTTATCCTGAACATAAGCTTCGTGTCCTCCTGCCCTTGATTCTTTTCTTTCTCTCCATTCTATACACTGTGCCCATGTAATCTCTTTTTTCAGTAGCCATTTAAATTGAAAGTGAAAGTGAAGTCGCTCAGTCATGTCCGAATCTTTGTGACCCCATGGACTGTAGCCTACCACTCTCCTCTGTCCATGGGATTTTCCAGGGAAGAGTACTGGAGTGGGTTGACATTTCCTTCTCCAGAGAATATTCCTGACCCCGGGATTGAACCCGGGCCTCCGTCTGAGCCACCATGGAAGTCCAAAAGATTACTCCCAAATCCTCAACCTATATAAACCTATATAAATGTATATAAAGACATCCCACATTTTTCTAGATCTCTACATTCAGAAGACCAAGGACACTTCAGATTCAATCTGTTCAAAACAGAGTATTTGCTCCAGAAAAGCTGAGTTTTTCCTTTTCTTCCCGGGAATGGGTATCACGTGTGTGAAAGTGAAAGACAGTGAAAGTGTTAGTTACTCAGTTGCGTCCAACTCTTTGTGACCCCATGGACTGTAGCCTGCCAGCCTCCTGTCCATGGGATTCTCCAGGCAAGAATACTGGAGTATGTTGCCATGCCCTCCTCCAGGGGATCTTCCCAACCCAGGGATCAAACAAGTGTCTCTTATGTCTCCAGCATTGGCAGGTGGGTTCTTTATCACTAGCACCACCTGGGAAGCCCCTATGGGTATCACACTAGCCAGTAATCCAGGCAAGAAAATACTCATCTCTACAACCATTTATTAGTAAAATCATTGCAGTTTTCTGCCAGGATTATGATAATGCCCTTGGTTGGTCTTTATGCATTTATTATGCATATTCTTAAGATATTCACCCTAAAACCAGAGTCATCCTCTAAAGAGAACATCTACTCTCATCACACCCATGACTGAAACTCTTAAATGGCTCTCCACTGATCCCGATATAAACCCAATTCTTTTTCAGAGTTCACAAAGTCCTGAATGATGTGATTCAGGCAGGAAGGCTGGCTTCCTCTCACGTTACCTTCTCTATGGTGAAACTGAAACTTCAGTCCTTTGGCCACCTGATGCGAAGAGCCAACTCATTGGAAAAGACCCTGATTCTGGGAAAGATTGAAGGCAAAATGAGAAGAGGGCAACAGAGGATGAGATAGTTGGATGGCATCATTGACTCAATGGACATGAGTTTGAGCAGGTTCCAGGAGATGGTGAAGAACAGGGAAGCCTGGCATGCTGCAGTCCATGGGGTCACAAAGAGTTGGACATGACTGAGAGACTGAACAAGAACAAGAGAGTCAACAAAAAATTTTTAATTTCTAAGGTATATAATGTGTCCTTTTACCTCTGGAGCTTTCTACACTATTCTTCTGGATTTAGTAAGTTTTCCTCTGTGACCCACAGAAAACTGGCCTTCTCCTCTAAAAGCACATATTGCATTGTGGAATTGCCTATTTTCTTGCCTGTGGTCTCTAATGAGGTTCCTGGAATAAAAGCTGGGCAAAGGTTGTTTAACTTTATATTCCTAGCATCTAGCAAAGTGCTGGACATTGTGAAGGCAATACTACACCATATTCCTGAGCTAAATGCACATATTAGGTGTTAAATGATTGTTGAATGCATGCTTATTGAAAATTCGTTTTCCTAGTTCAACTCTGATTGAAATAATTTAAATTTCCCCTCTGTTTCTTTCTTGTTTTTATTTGCTAGGAGTATTAGCTTAATTTCAGGTTAGGATCATATGTTTCTCCATCCTCAATTCAAACTCTGCCAGATGCTTCATGCTCTTCTTTTCTTTCCTGTGGCCACAAAACAAACAAACAAAAACCTAGATATACCTTGTCATGTCAAAAAATCTGTGTAGTCAAATGTGAATTTTTCTTTTTAACCATGTCTATTAATTCACAGACTATTAAAAACTATTCACAGTTTTTTATGCTGTTGTTAATTTACTTATATCCAAGTTCTACACCTGATTTAGATAATTAGAAAATAAACTACTTGGACTAATCTGAAGAAAGGAGATCAGAGACCATAAAACTCCTGAGCTTTTCTTTACAATACTGTGAATTTCTTGAGAACAAAAACTATGTGTTATGTATCTTTATATCCTTGGGACCCAAGGTTCATTAGGCCTATAACAATTGTTAAATAAATGTTTGTTCAGTGAATATCAGTTTAGTGTTCTTGAATTTTGACCATATTTTGTTCCTGGCAAGTTATGTGATACTAATCAAGTCATCTTCCAAATGAAAGACTCTTTCATTTTCCAAGTTCTAAACTCTAAAATTCTGTTTTTAAAAATTCTCTACAACAGGACCCTCCCTGCTTTACATTTTAACATTCTCTCTCTTTGTAGAGCACCAATGAAGACTTGCTCATCAAACAAGAGTTGCAGTAAAATTAATCTATTAAAATTTAACCATGAGTTAACTTAGAAAGCTTTTTTTCTGACTAAAATTTAATCTTTGTGGGATAGAGTTATTGTACTGGAAGATAATGATGATGGTGATGATTTGCACTGGCTTATTGATTGTGATGATTTCATGTGATTTTATGATATTTGGTGAGAAACGTAACACATTTAAAAACAGAAAAATTGAATACTGAAGTTTTCATATGCAACATGTATAAAATATGCAAATCTTCACTTTATAGTACAACTTAATTTGGAAAAAACTTATTTTCTCACATACAGTATAACAATATAAGGGACTCTGAATTATTGCATTTATTTTAGGTAGCCCTTTGTTTTGTAGCTTAGTCCAAGAGTAGAAGGATATACCCATGGGAATTACCTTCTGTTGTTGGCAAGGAAACAAAATCACCAAGGTGCTAGTTTACATTTGTGGGCTTGAAGAAATGGTAGGGACATTCATACTGTGAAGAATCCCTAGAGTAACCATGGATATACTGAAATACAGACAACCACAGAGTTGTTAGGTGTGTTTGATGGAAAATGCATCTTCATGTCGTTTCTATGGGAATCATAAATAAATCTAGCTACTCAGAATCAACACAGCAGCTGCACATACAAAACAGATATGTTCAGCAAAATCCAGAGAGTTTTAGTGTACATCAGCAGTTTGGCTCTAGGCGTGCTTGTTTACAGTTACAGAGTGAGCAGTTGGGTGATGCTTACTTCCTGTGTCAACTCCCAAAGTTTCATTTTAGACTTGGCTTTGCTCATGTTCAATACATTTTTGAAGAGAGAAGTGATGAGTTTCATTTTCCAAGTAGAAAGACTGGCTTAATAATGTCTCTATTTATCAGTGCAAGAAATAGTTATAAAAAAAAAAAAAAAAAAAGGAAATTGGGTTCTTTGGAAAAAAAGGTAATTGGTTCAGTACTCATTTCATTCAACAACAACAAAGCAACTTATTATTATCTTGTTAGTATAATATATGTTATATATTTCATATAATTATTATGCTATTAATAATATTATGCATAATAATATATAATTATTATGCTATTATATTATGCTATTTAATATAAACATTAAAGCTATTATCTTATTTAGTCCTCCCCAAACCCTAAGAATTAGGTGGTTTTGTTACTCCATTTCACAGAGAAGGAATAGACACAGAGCAATTAAATTATTTGTCCAGATCACACAGATAGTTAGAGGAAAAGCTGGAATTTGAACCAAGCAAGCTTTTATTATTTTTGATTGAGAAAGTTTTTTCTAAATGATATACAAAAACTAATGCCTGAAAACAAAAGATTATACATTTTTTAAAAGTCTTTTTTTTAAAGTTTATGTAATTAAATAAAAAACAGTAGAGTTAAAGAAAGCAATAAACTGGGAACAAATATTTGCAGCTCACAATGAAGCATTATTTCCCTAATACATAGAGAGTACTTATAAGTCACTACTAGAAAGATCACACATTCAATGGAAAAATAGGCAATAGATATAGAGCATGTAGAAAAGGAAATACACTTAGCTTTTAAATATATGAAAGAATGCAAATATCACTCTCAATAAGGAGGAATGTAATTTAAAAAACAATACCAAAATTGTTCTCACTTCTCAGATTGGCAAAGGTCAAAAAGTGATAACAATATGAATTGACAAAGGTGTGTGAAAAAAGGCACTGTATATTATTGGTGAGACTATAAATAGGTACAAACCATATGAAGGATAATTTGGGAATAAATATCAAAATTACAAATTCTCTAACTCTGTGACCCAGCGGTTCTCCTCTAGGAAATTATAGCAAACATAAACACATCTGAAATGAAGTGTAAAGAAATTTCTTGCTGCAGTAATAGAAAAATCCTGGAAAAGCTTGAATGCCTATCAATAGCGGACTGGTTAGGTGCACTGCTATAGAGAATGAGATGGTATATTTGCTACTTTGTAAGCCTAAACTCCGGAGAAGGCAATGGCACCCCACTCCAGTACTCTTGCCTAGAAAATCCCATGGACGGAGGAGCTTGGTAAGCTGCAGTCCATGGGGTCGCTAAGAGTTGGACACGACTGAGCGACTTCACTTTCACTTTTCACTTTCATGCCTTGGAGAAGGAAATGGCAACCCATTCCAGTGTTCTTGCCTGGAGAATCCCAGGGACGGGGGAGCCTGGAGGGCTGCCGTCTATGGGGTCCCACAGAGTCAGACACGACTGAAGTGACTTAGCAGCAGCAGCAGCAAGCCTAAACTCTGCATGCTGGCACTTCAGTCCTGTCTGACTCTTTGCCACCCTATGGACTGTAGCCTGCTGGTCTCCTCTCTCCATGGGATTCTTCAGGCAAGAACACTGGAGTGGGTTGCTGTGCCCTCCTCCAGGGAATCTTCCCAACCCAGGAATCGAACCTGCTTCTCTTTCATTTCCTTCATTGGCAGACTGGTTATTTACCATTAGTGCCACCTGGGAAGCCCTTGTAAACCTTAAGGAATCCTCATCCCTGGTGTTCAGCTCAGTTCAGTCGTTCACTCATGTCTGACTCTTTGCAACCTCATGGACTGCAGCACGCCAGGCTTCCCTGTCCGTTCCTGGTGTTAACTAAGGCTGGGTACCTTGACCTCATTCATATTGTTTCCTCATTAACCACCTGATTTCCTGCTTCTTACAGGACAAGAGCCTCCATCCATGTGACCAGGCCTAGGTACTCTGTGCATTAGTTTTCCTCAGAAGATTCATCACCTCCTAAGTTGAAGACTTAGGATGTGGATGTGGAGAAAGCATGCACACATTCTTGAAATAGTGTTACAGATGCAACCCGTACCCCAGGTTCACCACTTAACAAATAGGACCACAGTGTCTTTAAGACACTGGGTACCATACATCTCCATTATAATTTTTCTTCCTGAATGCAAACATTCAGACCTTTTAAATCTAGGATGCTAGATCTTTCCTTTAAGAGTATTATTTTAGCTTCCATTTTAAATGTGTAGGAAATATTGATTTTATATATCCATGTGTTCAATAAATGCATATTACACACTAGAATACAGCATAAATTGGGGCATACAAGGAAGAATGACACGGAGGTTCCCGGCTCAATGACTAAACAGTCCAACAGTAAGCAGAGAGAGGACAATAAGTGCCATAATCTAGGTGGCCCAGGACAGTGGGAAAGAGTACCTAATTTAGCAAGTGGAGGGAGGTGGAACCCTCAAGGTTTTGGAGACAAAGTGAAAGTTGAGCAGGAATTGGGAGCAGGAAGGTAAGTGGATAAAAGAGAGAGATTCAAGTGGACTTTCTACGATAATTTCATACAAATGACTTAACAGAATGTTTAAAGGGCTGAGAGATTTTTTTGTTACTTAAAGTTCACGAGATGATGACATGTAGTAAATGTTATCTGCTCAGTAATTTCAGACTTGGAGAACATTCCCATTGGAGCAAAATGAAACCTTTGTTCTTTTTAGAGCATAATACCATGTTTGTTGATTTTGTGTCTCTGTCCTTTTTTTAAAACTGATGACAACCATGAATAAGTTCTCTTGCTGAAACTACATTATCAATTTTATGTAGACAGAAATGTAATTACTGAAGATGGATTTTAGCCAGGCCACCTGAATTAATAACCAGCCCGAATCTTCTTGCTCTGGGAGAGAGTGGAACAGAACTGTTTATTGACCACAAATGGTCATGACCTTTGCTATCTTCCGCACTCAAAATATCACAGGAGGAAATCATCTAAAACGCCATGACATTTAAACCAAGTGAGAAATACATGTATAAAATTTATGAGGACAAACTAATGCTTTTCTTAATTTGCACTACTATTGGGGGGGGGGGTGCCATGATTACATACCTATTTTAAAATATACCTCCAGAAAAATACTACAATTTTTTCCTTTTTGCCATATTACCACTAACTTTAATCCAGTTTTGCCCCCCAGGAAAATTTATCTCCTTCTGGTTTTTATGACTTTTTATTCCAAGTAGAAGTAAAAGAGAAAAGACCCAAATTCTCACTTTGCAGTCATGTATATTGGCTATTCAATCTTGGCTGCAGAAATGCATTCTCAATAAGTATATTCAGCCAATGGTCTATTTATAGTTTTGATTATATTTGCTATAACAAAAGCCAAAATATCCAAGGTGAATGTTCTCTAGGACTTAGCTCCACTTTGATTGCAGCAATAGAATATAATTCAAAGTAACTCAAGTGATTACTAAAGTAATCATGGTTCGCATTACCAAACCATTACAAGAACAAAGAGTAGCTGGACTTGAGGAGCAAAACCCAGAAATTCAAATGTTACCAGGACTTTTTCTCAGTCTCTCATTTCTATTTTCTTTTGTGTTTCAGCTTTGTCATTCAGCCTGGCACCTCCATGTGGTTGAGACTGGGTCCATAGATGGAAAATATTCATATTTGTTTAGAAATATACCAAGAAAGGATATTGATAAGCCTAAATTAACTCATAACTATCCTAATGTTAAATCAGAAGGCTAGGACTAAAAGAGACAGGGAAAAATAATTTCCACAGAAAAGCAGATGCTGTTGCTATGAGAAGCAAGCGTAACTGGGCAGGCAAAACTGTCAACAGTCTTTATGAGTGTTAACACATCAAAATTACATTTGTTCAAGCTGTAAAAATAATTCTCAAGGAGTATTTGGTTTTCATTTTTATACAGAAAATATCAGTAGGGCAGCAGAGTTTCTTGAGGACAGATGTATTATTAAGGGCAAAGTCTGTTGATTTGTTGTTTATTGAGGAATATTAACTCCCCTGCAAAGCATAATAGTGTGTATTAGTGTGAACATCAAAACACTTCAGAAAACCATAAGTTGTATTCACATTCTCAGTCTTCTGGTAGTTATTATATTTGAAAGCAAACACATTTGAAAATAAATATACAAGAAAGAATAAAATTTTTGGAAAAAGAACTGATTTTAAAACAAAGTTCTTTATGATGAGTCATTCTTTGCAAAGTTCCTTCTACCCCAAAAAATCAGTTTTATAAACCAATATGACAATGCTTTATTTGCTGGGGGAAGTTAATTCAACATATATTCATTTTTATTGAATAAGTATTTATTGGGTGCCTTCTTATTAGTAAATTACTCTGTTTGAGGACAGCAGGTATATTCAAATATCTCGAATTTCCAGTCTTGAGGAACCTTAGGGGACAGTAAAACATAATCAAAAAGAGTTATAATTTTAAAAGGTAAAAAAAAAAAATTGTCAACCAAATAATATGGAAAGTTTGGGTCAGTTGAAATTTAAAAGAGAACAAAGAGAATGAAACACATTTTCAGGTAAAAGGATAGAGATAGAGGATGACTTTCACAGATAAATTATATCCCAATTTTCTGTCCATAGTCATTTTTATTGTTATAAATCTCTTTATATTTAACATTGGAGGAATTGCCCTGCAAAGCAGAAGATGGATTTGTAGGCAAAGTTTAGGCACCCAAGCCATATTTGACAGTCCAGTTGTTCATCTTTGTCTTTAACTTCCACTCATCTGGTGGTGAGGAGTAAGGGTGGGAATATTTTCTAAACACACATGAAATACATATTCTTAACTTTCAGGTTTAATGTACACAAGCACACATATGAATGTAAATATGCATTCGCATTCATTCTTGAAGTAACTACTGAGAAAAGTACTGCATTCACTCATTCATTTATTCATTCAACAAATACTTAATGAAATTTCAGGATATGCTCATAAACAAGATCAACCAAGTTTCTGCTTTCATTAAAATTACAGTATTGTGGGGGATAATAGTTCCATATAGATGACATACAATAAGTAAATGCAATAAAATAAATTCAATTGGGGAGAGTCCCAATTCAAAAGTCCTTTGAAAAGGATAAAATGCAGCAAAGGGATAAAGAATAGCAAAAAAGGAAAAGACTCTAAGATGGACCATATAAATGACTTAAGGATGAAACAGGAAAAAAAAGAATACCGTGTATGTGCAATGTAATATAAGAGGTTATACTAGTTGCTGAGATGTACAAAAATAAGTATTTTGCTTGATCTTTACTGTAGCAACCAGAATTTTAAATTTATTTGGAGAAACATAGTATATATGTAGAAAAAAATATGGAATAGCACACATGGATGTGAACCTGGATATGAATTATCAGAGTGCATGCAATCATGCAGTTATAAAGCTATGAAGCATTATTCAATATTTCATGAATACATTTTGTTAGGCGAGTGTATGCTTCCTGGTTCTGTCTTGTCACAACAAAGATTTGGAGCGACGGACATTAAAGAGTGGAGGAGCGCTCCAGCGCGTGGGAGAGAGAAAGAGCCCTTTGGCTCCTATTTTTATATGTTTTTCCCTCCCCTGGGTCTGCCCTATGCAAATTGGGCTAGCTGGGAGTGCTGTTTGTTCTACCTGAAGTCCTCACTCTGGTCCTCAGACCTTCCTTTGACCTTCCTTTGTTCTATTTTCGAGGTCTTTTCCCTTCCTTGTCTTTAGCCAGCACCATTTTAACTCCTGTTTCTTATTGTAACTACCTAACAATTTGATGATGAATGAGTGAACTAAATTAGTATCCAAGCAAAAAATCCTTCCAGTTAAATCAAGTATCAGTACATTTGCCCAAGGAAATAAAATCTGTCACTGTTTCCATTTTTCCCCATTTATTTGCCATGAAATGGTGGGACCAGAAGCCAAGATCTTAGCTTTTTTTTTTTAATGTTGAGTTTCAAGCCAGGTTTTCACTCTCCTCTTTCTCCCTTATCAGGCTTCCCAGGTGGCTCAGTAGTGAAGTATCCACCTGCCAATACAAGAACTGCAGGAGATGTGGATTTGATTCCTGGATTGAGAAAATCCCCTGGAGAAGGAAATGACAAGCCACTCCAGTATTCTTGCCTGTGAAATCCCATAGAAAGAGGAGCCTGGCAGGCTACAGTCCATTGGGTCCCAAAGAGCTGGACAGGACTAAGTGACTGAGCACCATGTCACTCTTATCAAGAGGCTCTTAAGTTCCTCTTCACATTCTGCCCTTAGGGTGGTATCATCTGCATATCTGAGGTTGTTGATATTTCTCCCAGCAATCTTGTTTCCAGCTTGTGCTTCATCCAGCCCAGCAATTTGCGTGATATACTCTGCATATAAGTTAAATAAGCAGGGTGACAATATACAACCTTGATGTACTCCTTTGTTTCCCAATTTGGAGCTAGTCCATTGTTCCATATCCAGTTCTAACTGTTTTTTCTTGACCCACATACAGGTTTCTCAGGAGACAGGTAAGGTGATCTGATATTCCCATTTCTTTAAGAATTTCCACAGTTTGTTGTGATCCACACAGTCAAAGGCTTTAGTGTGGTCAATAAAGCAGAAGTAGATGTGATGCTACTTTTTGCTGTAGGACTGTTCCAGGCAGTGCAATCTTGATTTTTTCACCCATCTCTGCTGTCTACCTCAGCTTGCTTGTCTCTAATGTCTGCTTGTCTTTAATATCCCAAGTTGTATCTTTTTCTTGGGGAAATCATCGCTGATGTCCTCAGGAGATGCTGTGTTCTCAAGCTGTTACTATTCTTACAATTGTTCTTGTTTATTGTGATTATTTGATTAACAAATGACCATTAGAATGTAATCCAATGAGGACAGAAACTCTTTGCTTTGTATGTAGCACAGTGCCTCTCATACTATTTTCTGAATGGTTGTAAGTATTTGAAGGCATTTGTTAAATGATTAAAAAATGTCATTTTATTCAAAGCTCTGTTCTACTTTGCCACCTCCTGTATTCTAAGGATATAGTATTGAATATACAAAGTGATTAGCTTTGCAAAACCATTTTGATAGTGTTAAAATGATTGAGAGATCTAGATTTATCAGGAATGGTATAAACTTTCAGCACAATGGTTCTCTAATAAAGAAGACATTTCCTCCAATGTCTTTTCATTGACTTTGAAGAAACCTTAATAAGATGTCCAATCACTATAATAGGTTGTATTTTACTTCAAATACATGGTGTTCTAGTTGATAGAATGAATCCAAATACGTGTTTCTGAATGACTAGACTTAAATAATCATACTTTATTTTTTTGCCCATAGAATACCTGATTTATTGCCAAAGATATGCCATTTTCTTTCAAACTCCCAGAAGCTGAAAAAGATTCTAGAAGTGTAGTATATTTATATGAGTCAGACAAGTAGAATAGATTCCAGAGTTTCCAGCTATTTCCAACTCAAAAGATTTCTGTCCTTAGACCTGCTGCTCCTTCTCAGGTGCTGTTACTGTGTTTGCACTGACTTTATGCAGGACCTCAAGGATTTAACACAAGCCCTTCTGATAAGGACCCAATTGTATATAAATTCTATTTCTCCTAAAGCCATGTAGATCTACTACCCCACTGTAACTCGAACAATACAAAATCAATGATGATTGTTTTTCCTATGATACCCTTTAAGAACTCATTAGCAACACAAATTGGATATCCTGATAATTCGTTTCTGACCATAATAATTGATGGGGATGTTTTCTAGAGATGTCTTAAATAAATGTACTAAAATGTCTCCTGGTTACTATTTTCTAAGTGTCCTGACTAAATGGGCAGAGAGGTTACTGATTCCACCTTTGATCAACAATGCATTGAATGCTCAAGTCACTCTATCGTGTCTGACTCTTTGTGACCCTTTGGATGGTAGCCCACCAGGCTCCTCTGTCCATGGGATTCTCCAGGTGAGAATACTGGGGTATTCCTTCTCCAGGAGCTCTTCCCAGTCCAGGCCTTGAACCCTCTTCTCCTGCACTGACAGGCAGACTGTAAATTTCTTATAGTGCCTTATTCTCAGGGAATTTTAAGGTTCCAAGTGTTCAAGTCATTTTGTATTCTCTCTGTACAACTCAGTCTAAATTGGAATAGTTATTTTAAAATCTGTGTTTCTTTTGTATCAATTTATAAATCACTCCATTAGAAAAAAACTCATATGTCTTTCATACTTTAGCCTCCTTGTGAAATTGCTGTATGATAACATTCTCAAGATTCTTAAAACTTCATTCTTAGTAGAATCTGAGCTGTGCTGAATGTTAAAGCTTCTTAGAGGCCTTATTTGTATATCTGGAAGTTTCTATGAGGTATTGTCTTCAAAATTGCTGATGTCTTAACAGAATTTTATAGTCCAATTCTGGGTTTGATCTTCACTCTGAAATCATTTCTTAATTTGAGAATTGATTGTCATATAAAGTGACTGAGAATGGGAAACAGTCTTATTTTTAAACTCAGAAGCTCCTAGTATCTTTATATTCAAGCTTTTTTTTTTTTTTTTTTCTTAGTTCATTTCTCTTGTGCTTTATTCATAGGTAGCAAAATGAAGCCAGATCACACTTTTAATATTCTTCTGGGAATTCTCTTTCTCTAGTTCATTGAGTTGGCTTCCTTATTCCTATCTTACCACAGAAATAGTGTTGACAGTCTTTTTAACTCCACATAACAAGTCACCCTTTCCTACTAGTACTAAAACATTTCTCTTGCTTTTTTTCAATATTTCACCATCAGCTTTCTCAAGTTTTTTTAGGTGTCCATTAGGACTCTTCTCAAAGAATCTTGGGTTTTTCTTAACAGTCTCTTCCAAGTCCTCCCAGCTTACATAAAACTTTTGATCGCAAAGTAAAGACTATGATTGTTTTTCTTTTCTTTCTCATCCTTACACCTTCATTTGTTTTTATCAAATTTGCCTTATTCTTTCAGGTCTGTTTCCATAATTTTTCAATCTTCATATACACTGAAATCATACTTAAGTTCAACATATTCAAATTAGGCTATTCTGCCAGAGACCAAAGCATTAACTTTTTTCTTGGCTGAGGACCTGTAGTTTGGATTGGATTGATATTTTCTTTTCCTCTACCTAACAATCAGAGACACAGGTTCAACCCCCGGGTCAGGAAGATTCCCTGGAGAAGGGTATGCAACCCACTCCAGTATTTCTAACTGGAGAATCCCATGGACTAAGGAACCTGGTGGGCTATAGTCCAAAGCATTGCAAAGAGTCAGACATGACTGAAGCAACTGAGCATGCACCTTATGATCAGTGCCTCAAACTTTACTGCTTCTCAAAAGTAAGTTTTGTTACCCAATATTGAACTAGATCTATCTTACCAAGATTATTCTACTTTCAATGACTCTATTAGAAAACCTAGGCAGTTTTACCACATGCTGGGCACTCTTTTAGGTGCTGGAGATCAACAGGTAAATAAATTACACTAGGCATGAATCTCAATTTAGGGCTCTGCCTCCTAGGTTTCAACTTTTCTCAGTTTTCTTGCTCAATTTCTAGCCATGCTAGTAGGCAACCCAAAACTCTGACCTCTAACTCCTCAGCCAAATAAGGCTACTGATTTCTGCTTAAGCTTTACTCTCTATGGAATACAGAAAATGATTTTGTTCAGGTCAAAGCTGTTCTAATTTGGATCTCACTCACAGTGTTGTAGTCCATGGGATCGCAAAAAGTCAGATACAACTGAGTGACATTCACTTTCACAGTATTTACATCTTTCAAGGGCCTTATCCAACCAGTTTCTGCTTTTGGTGCTGTCTAATTGTTTCAAGTCAGTGTTGATTGTATCTATATATATATAAACATATATATTTTACAGCTGTTATTAGAATCATATGATACGAGATACTCTGGCTTTACTAGAATTTCTATCTGTATTATTTTTTTTAAATCAAGTCTCATCAGTGACAATAACAGACCCATATTAATAGTTTAAATTTCAACTACTTCACTTCTTAGAGACATGGTAGTGAAGGAGTTGACAAGAAGCAAATTAGCCAATTTTCCAAATGTGGGAAGGGCTAAAAACAGCTAATACAAATGAGGTCCTTGGCTAACAGGCCAGTGATATCAATCAGTATAGACTTATTCATCAAAACAGAGACAATAGCCAGTTCTTTTTTTTTATTGTCTCCATTAAGGATCTCCTCTCTTGACACAATAAAATGTTTCTCCAAGATTTGATTCATATTTTGGCAAGCCTACTGCCAATGAAAATGTTTTTCAAGAAACATGATTTTTTATAAATTCTTAAAACTTGTCAGGCAAGTTTTTATATAAGATCTATTTCCACAAGAATTGCATGATGCATACAAACATGAATTTAGTGGTGGAGCCATAACTGATAAGAAATTAAGGAGTTCCTTTGTTAGTTACTGAGTTTTTAACATACTTCTTGCAGTCAAAAGAGATATCTAAACCAGAACTCACCATTATACTGAAAGAAGACTCCTATTTTATTGTCTGTTAAAGTGAAATTAGCTACCAGGTGAGACATCTATTAAGACTTTCATGTTCAGGTCTGGAAATTTAGCCCTGCAATTTAATTTTCTCTTTATGAACAGATGGTTAACTTTAGTTGAAGCACTAAGTGTCTAGAAAGAAAGGTACTGATGTTGGTGTGTGCATGCATAGGCCCAGGTGGGAAGCAGAGTCAGTAGATAAAAGTTAGCTGTTAACTAAATATATTATTATTCATATTTTATGTAACTGATGAAATTTCAGCTATTCATATAAACATATGGATGAAGATGAATATGGTGGCCATCACCATATGTATGTGCCACTTTTGATGCTATCAATGTTGATAAGAAGATCACACCTTGCAGGTACAAGACCAATATCTTATGAAGGGATAGAGAACCGAGATCTTCCTGAAAAAATTATAGTATAACCCAGAAGGAAGATTATTATGGTCAGACTTGGGAATTTGTGTTCCAGTTCTAGTTCTGTCACTGAGAACTCATATGCATGGCAAATTTTAACATCTTTCAATGTTTGAGGATTTTTTGTTTTGTTTTGTTTTAATAAAAGGAGGAAATTGGAATGGAAGACTTCTAAAACATAATTCCTCTCTATAATTTTATAAGTGAAAAAAACATGTAAAATATTAGGCAAAAAAACTGTCCCAGGAACTTTCTCTGTTTGTTGTTGTTGTTGTTTAGTCGCTAAGTCGTGTCGGACTCTTTAGATCCCATGGACTGCAGTCTAGCAGGCTCCTCTGTCTGTGGAATTTTCCAGGCAAAAATACTAGAGTGAGTCACCATTTCCTTCTCCAGGGGATCTTCCAGACCCAGGAATCAAACATGGGTCTCCTGCATTGCAGAAGGACTCTATACCATCTGAGCCACCAGGGATATACCTTCTCTATTTTAGGTATTGTGTGTTGAGAGCCGTTGAGCAAAGATGAAACAAAACCAGGAATGATCAAAAGGTCAAATTAGGCTTTGCTTATCAGGGCCAAGCGTTGCTTTTAGAGATTATTAACACTTATATGGCTTCATTAACACCCTCAAACATCTCAAAATCTAAAAAGAAACTTTTAATCATAATTACTCTTTACTACATATATTACCTAGTCTAATCTTTCTAATTTTTATTAACAGAGGTGAAATCATCTATTGAGACACATTATTTTTTCTTATTTCAACACCTCTGAAATCAAAATAGAACAAACAATCAATGATATCTTAACAGTATGTCATTGCTTACTTGCTGATTTTCTCTTTCCTTCTTGGTGTTATATAAAATAATGGTTGCAACTTAAAAATCAGTGGCATCTTAATTAGGTGAAGTACATCATATGCATCTACTTTGGAATCCATTTTTCAAAACATTTTCAAATGAATAATCTATAAAATGCATGGTAAATTCTCATTCAGATATTGATTATGAAGAACCTGGCAGATAGCCTTCTCAGAGTTTAACGTTCAATGTTTTACCAAATGAGATCTGAGACCTTTGTAACTGAAAAGCTGAAGTTAATTTTTACAACAATTATAATGATTATTGTATATATATAGATCAAGAAATTTATTCTTTTGGGCAACCTAGCAAACTGATCAATGTGCCAGACCCAACTACTGTAATTTTTTTTCCTTGTTTTATATTGTACAATAACCTTATAAAAGAAGCATTATTGATAAATCTACAAAGTGAACCAAAGCATAAAATGATTAACTTATTTAAAGTCCCAGAGTGAACAGTGAGTCGAGCAGAATTCAAAGGCAGACCTCTGCCCCTTAACACTATGTGGTATTTGCTCCCAGCTATGTACAGAGGAAAACAAATATATATACATATCAGTTCAGTTCAGTCGCTCAGTCGTGTCCAATCTTTGTGACCCCTTGGACTGCAGCACACTAGGTCTCCTTGTCCATCACCAACTCCCAGAGTCTATTCAAACTCATGTCCATCGAGTCGGTGATACCATCCAACCATCTCATCCTCTATCGTTCCCCCTTCTCCTGGCTTCAATCTCTTCCAGACTCAGGGTCTTTTCAAATGAGTCAGTTCTTCGCATCAGGTGGCCAAAGTATTAAAGTTTCAGCTTCAGCATCAGTCCTTCCAATGAATATTCAGGACTGATTTCCTTTAGGATGGACCGGTTCCATTATCTTAGTGCTTATATATATATGTATATATAGAAAATAATTAACTCTTAGACTGTTTCTCCACCAGGGAATTTCTACCAAATTATTCTGTCAATAATCCCTCTTGATTTAAAAAATGAGTTTAGCATGGTAGAGATGAAAAGCAGAGGCAAATGACATAGTAGTGGTAACCACTCATAGAAATCTATACAAGTGGAAAATTCATGGAAACAAACCACGAATGAATGAAGACCATGCCCCTTAGGGCTGCCAGGAATGATGTCCCAACTCTGAGTGCTCTAACGGAGAAAGTAGACAAAGGGCAAGGAGCCTCCAGTAAAACTCATGGCCTTATGTATGTCCTTAAAAGCCCTTTGCTTCCTGATGTTTCAGTAGCTTGCTAGAAGGAATTTTCACTGAGATGGCATTAAATAGAAGGGAGGGCTCTCGAAGTATACCACTTTTTCTACCTGGTTGAGTGTCAAAAACATTTTCCAATTACTCGCTTTCTTTAAGATGAACTTTTAAAAAAGCTTAACACACTAAAAGATACAATGAGGCATCTTATGTTGGCTTTGGTCAAATATATATGTTAGTTTTTCTTTTAAAGGTACATGCTATTTGGATTTGAAAAGAAAACCATGAAGCTTTTGATATTTGAAACTGCTAAAAATAACCAGGCTTTTTCTATCAGATGACAGAAAGGTCATATTTGTGACGTAAACCTCACAATTACACGCAATTCAAATTTTACAAATGGAAATTTTATAAATTTTTACAAATCATTGTAATCAGTGATTAAACTTTTCTTCATGTAAAAATACAAACTAATACGTCAGATAGTCTTCCCCCATCTTTTTAAAATAAGTTGTTAAATATGCTGAACTTTAATATGTAAATCCTTGGAATTTTAGCAAAAAGAATATTTTGTTTTTAGTGTATTTAGCCACTTTCCAGTTTGAAAAAAAGGAATTTGATTTGAGTGTGTAAAACTGAATTTTCTTTTTAGTCACAAAGCTGTTACTTTTTCAGAAGGATTCCCCTTTAAAACTACTAACATTTTATTTTCAACTAAAAACCATAAAGGAATTCTAAGGATTTAAGAATAGTCTAGACTCCAGCTAGGCTGAATGTATATGAGCCCACCAGGCTCCTCTGTCCATGGGATTCTCCAGGCAAGAATACTGGAGTGGGTTGCCATTTCCTCCTCCAAAAGCTCTTCCCCAGCTAGGGATCGAACCAGGGATGTCTTAGGTCTCCTGCATTGGCAGGCAGTTCTTTACCACTAGCACCACCTGGGAAGCCCATATGATTCTTACAGTTCAGTTCAGTCCCTCAGTTGTATCTGACTCTTCGTGACCCCATGGACTGCAGCATGCCAGGCTTCCCTATCCATCACCAACTCCTGGAGCTTACTCAAACTATGATTCTTAGGTTGCATTTAAATATCTGAAATACATTGTCTTGGGAGAAATATAACAGTATATCTATTTATTTCATTGTTTAGTCACTATACTTTCATATACATGAAGTACCATTTATATAGTAGACTATTACAACATTCTGCAGAGTGTTAAATTAAATCCCTGCAGAATGTATTTTGACAGAGAGCACAAGATTTTACATGGTCTTTTGTTAAGACAATGAATGAATGAATGGATGTTCTGTCCTGCATGCGTGCTAAGTCGCTTCAGTTGTGTTCGACTCTTTGTAACTGTATGGACAATATACTGCCCGACTCCTCTGTCCATGGCATTTTCCAGGCAAGAATACCGGAGTGGGTTGATGCCCTCATCCACAGATCTTCCTGACTCAGGGATGAATCCCGTGTCTCTTACATCTCCTGAATTGGCAGGCACGTTCTTTACCACCAGTGATTGCCATATAAAAGTGAACTGCTTTTCATTTCCCTTATTGATACACATTTTGATAATTCATTTCTCACATTAATAGCTACATAACAAGTTTCAGAAGCTGGGGATAATTTAAGTAAATGACTTATTTAGTTTGGTGACTGCAATTAGGGCTAGCATTATATAGGTTTACAATAGTCAATCTGCTTTTTGCAGATTTTAACAAATAAATAGCGGACATCTTCCCCTTTACATTCTTTAAGATTTTGATAATCCCTCCTGCAATTTTATCTTATCTTAACTGAAGCTAGGAGAAGTGTTATATTATATTCATCTGTCGATGGACACTGAGGTTGTTTCCATGTCTTGGCTACAGTAAATAATGCTGTAATAAAAACGAGGATAAAGGCATTTCTTCAACATACTGATTTCACTTCCTTTGGTTATATATACCAAAGTAAGATTAATTGGAGCACAAATATCTCTATTTTTAATTTTTTGAGGACCCTCTATACTGTTCTTCATAATAGTCATACCAATTTGCCTTCTCACTCACAGTGCCCTAGGGTTCCCTTTTCTCTACATTTTCACTTGGACTTGTTAATGCTTGTTTTTTGATGATTGCCATTCTGACAGGTATGAGATAGTATCTCATTGTGGTTTTGATTTGCATTTCTCTGATGTCCTCTGTTCCTGTCCTCTGTCCATGGAATTCTCCAGGGCAGAATACTGGAGTAGGTAGCCATTCCCTTCTCCAGGGGATCTTCCTGATCCTGATCTTCCCAGGGACTGAACCCAGGTCTCCAGCATGGCAAGGGGATTCTTTACCGTTTGAGCCACTAGGAAAGCACGATAATTCAGTTTGGTTCAGTCACTCAGTCATATCTGACTCTTTGCGATCCCATGGACTGCAACATGTCAGGCTTCCCTGTCCATCACCAACTCCTGCAGCTTGCTCAAACTCATGTCCATTGAGTCAGTGATGCCATCCAATCATCTCATCCTCTGTCATCCCCTTCGCCTCCTGTCTTCAATCTTTCCCATAACAAGGGTCTTTTCCAATGAGTCGGTTCTTCTCATTCAGGTGGCCAAAGTATTGGAGTTTCAGGTTCAGCATCAGTTCTTTCAATGAATATTCAGGACTCATCTCCTTTAGAATGGACAGGTTTGATCTCTTTGCAGTCCAAGTGACTCTCAAGAGTCTTCTCCAACACCACAGTTAAGAGGTGCACTGGGACGACCCAGAGGGATGGAATGGGGAGGGAGGAGGGAGGAGGGTTCAGGATGGGGAACACATGTATACCTGTGGCGGATTCATTTTGATATTTGGCAAATCTAATACAGTTATGTAAAGTTTAAAAATAAAATAAAATTAAAAAAAAAGAAATGAAAAAAAAAAAAAAAAAGAAGCATCAATTCTTTGTCGCTCAGCTTTCTTTATAGTCCAACTCTCACATTTATATAATTACTGGGAAAAAACATAGCTTTGACTAAATGGACATTTGTTGGTAAAGTAATGTCTCTAGTTTTTAATATGCTGTCTAGTTTGGTCATAACTTTCCTTCCAAGGAGCAAACGTCTTTTAATTTCATGGCTGCAATCACCATCTGCAGTGATTTTGAAGCCCCCCAAAATGAAATCTGTCACCGTTTCCATTGTTTCCCCATCTATTTGCTATGAAGTGATCGGACCAGATGCCATGATCTTAGTATTCTGAATGTTGAGGTTTAAGCCAACTTTTTCACTCTCATCTTTCACTTTCATCAAGAGGCTCTTTAGTTCTTCTTCACTTTCTTCCATAAGGGTGGTGTCATCTGTGTATTTGAGGTTATTGATATTTCTCCCAGCAATCTGTTTCCAGCTTGTGCTTCATCCAGCCCAGCATTTCGCATGATGTACTCTGCATATAAGTTAAATAAGTAGGGAGACAATATATAGCCTTGATGTACTCCTTTCCCGATTTGGAACCAGTCTGTTGTTCCATGTCCAGCTCTAGCTGTTGCTTCTTGACTTGCATACAGATTTCTCAGGAGGCAGGTAAGGTCGCCTGGTAGTCCCATCTCTTGAACTATTTTCCATAGTTTTTTGTGATCCATACAATCAAAGACTTTGACGTAGCCAATGAAGCAGAAATAGATGTTTTTCTGGAACTCTCTTGCTTTTTTGATGATCCAATGGATGCTGGCAATTTGATCCCTAGTTCCTCTGCCTTTTCTAAATCTTGGTTGAATGTGTGGAAGTTCACAATCTTTTCATGTACCTATTGGTAATTTGTATGCCTATTTTTTTTTTTAAGAAAAATATCTATTCAGATCCTCTGCCCACTTTTTAATTGGATTATATGTTTGTTTGTAGTTGTTTTTTAGTTATACTGTTCCTTATATGTTTTAAATGTTAACCTTTTATCTTATGTACAGTTTGCAAATAGTTTCTTCCATTCCATAGATTGCCTGTTTATTTGGTTGATTGTTTCTTTTGCTCTCTGCAAAAACCTTTCTGTCTGATATAGGCTAACTTGCTTATTGTTGTGGTTGTTGCTGTGCTTTTATTGCCATATTCAAAACATTGTTGCTACAACCAATGTCAAGGAGCTGTTCCCCTGTTTTCTTTTTAGAGTATCATGATTTCATATTTTACATTTAAGTTGAATCATTTTGAGTTATTTTTGTGAGTAGTGTAAGATAGAGGTCCAATTTCTTTTCTGTGTGGGAAAATGCCATTTCCCCCAATACCATTTATTGAAACTGTAATTTCCCCTTCAAATGTTGTTGGCTTCCTTGCCAAATATTATTTAACTGTATTTACGTGGATCTATCTAGGCTCTCTATTCTGTTCCATTGATCTCTGTATCTATTTCTATGCTAGGATCATCCTGTTTTGAATGCTGTGTGTGTGTTTGTGTGTGCTCAGTCAGTCACTTAGTTGTGTCTGACTCTTTCCAACCCCATGGACTGTAACTTGCCAGGCACCTCTCTCCATGGGACTTTCCTGGCAAGAATACTGCAGTGGGTTGGCATTTCCTACTCCAGGAGATCTTTCTGACCGAGGCATCGAAAATGCATCTTCTGCATTAGCAGGTGAATACTTTACCACTGCACTACCTAGGAAGCCCCTTGAATACTGTAGCTTGGTAATATAATTTCAAACCAAAGTATGATGCCTCCAGCTTTGTTTTTCTTCCTCAAAGTTGTTAGCTATTTGGAACCTTTTGTGGTTCTGTATGAGTTTTATAATTACTTATTCTAGTTCTATGAAGGATGCCATTGCAATTTTGACAAGGATTGTATTGAATCCACAGAGGGCTTTGGGTGGTATGAATATTTTAACAACACAAATTCTTCTAATCCACACACATGGATTTTACCTTTCATGTGTCTTTTTCAATTTCTTTCATCAGCATCTTATAGTTTTCAGTGTACAAATCTTTGACTTAATTAGTTACATTTATTTCTAAATATTTTATTGTTTTTGATGCTATTGTGAAAGAAAAATTTTTGGATAGTTCATTGTTAGTGTATAGAAATACAGATGATTTTGTATGTTGATCTGCTTCTGCTTCATTGACTATGCTAAAGCCTTTGGCTGTGTGGATCACAACAAACTGTGGAAAATTCTTAAAGAAACGGAAATACCAGACCACCTAACTTGCCTCCTGAGAAATCTGTATACAGGTCAAGAAGCAACAGTTAGAACCAGATATAGAACAAAAGCCTGGTTCAAAATTGGGAAAGGAGTACTTCAAGGCTATATATAGTCGTCCTGCTTATTTAACGTATATGCAGACTACATCATGCAATGTGCCAAGATGGATGAATCACAAGCTGGAATCAAGATTGCTAGGAGAAATATCAACAACCTCGGATATGCAAATAATACCACTTAAACGGCAGAAAATAAAGAGGAACTGCTGGATCATCGAAAAAGCAAAAGAGTTCCAGAAAAACATCTATTTCTGCTTTATTGACTATGCCAAAGTCTTTGACTATGTGGATCACAATAAACCGGAAAATTCTGAAATAGATGGGAATACCAGACCACCTGACCTGCCTCTTGAGAAACCTATATGTAGGTCAGGAAGCAACAGTTAGAACTGGACATGGAACAACAGACTGGTTCCAAATAGGAAAAGGAGTTCATCAAGGCTGTATATTGTCACCCTGCTTATTTAACTTGTATGCAGAATACATCATGAGAAATGCTTGGCTGGAGGAAGCACAAGCTAGAATCAAGATTGCTGGGAGAAATATCAATAACCTCAGATATGCAGATGACACCACCCTTATGGAAGAAAGTGAAGAGGAACGAAAAAGCCTCTTGATGAAAGTGAAAGAGGAGAGTGAAAAAGTTGGCTTAAAGCTCAACATTCAGAGAACTAAGATCATGGCATCTGGTCCCATCACTTCATGGGAAATAGATGGGGAAACAGTGAAAACAGTGTCAGATTTTATTTTTGGGGGCTCCAAAATCACTGCAGATGGTGACTGCAGCCATGAAATTAAAAGACGCTTACTCCTTGAAAGGAAAGTTATGACCAACCTAGATAGCATATTCAAAAGCAGAGACATTACTTTGCCAACAAAGGTCCATCTATTTTTCCAGTGGTCATGTATGGATGTGAGAGTTGGACTGTGAAGAAAGCTGAGCGCCAAAGAATTGATGCTTTTGAACTGTGGTGTTGGAGAAGACTCTTGAGAGTCCCTTGAACTGCAAGGAGGTCCAACCAGTCCATCCTAAAGGAGATCAGTCCTGGGTGTTCTTTGGAAGGAATGATGCTAAAGCTGAAACTCCAGTACGTTGGCCACCTCATGCAAAGAGTTGACTCATTGGAAAAGACCCTGATGCTGAGAGAGTTTGGGAGCAGGAGGAGAAGTGGATGACAGAGGATGAGATGGCTGGATGGCGTCACCGACCCAACGGACGTGAGTTTGAATGAACTCCGAGAGTTGGTGATGGACAGGGAGGCCTGGTGTGCTGTGATTCATGGGGTCACAAAGAGTCAGACACGACTGAGCAACTGAACTGAACTGAGCTGAAAGAGCTTCTTGATGATGATGAAAAAGAAGAGTGAAAAATCTGGTTTAAAACGTATTCAAAAAGCTAAGATCATGGCATCTAGTCCCATCACTTGATGGCAAATAGATGAGGAAAAAATGGAAACAGTGACAGATTTTATTTTCTTGGGCTCCAAAATCACTGTGGACAGTGACTGCTACCATGAAATTAAGACGCTTGCTTCTTGAAAGAAAAGCTATGACAAACCTAGACAGCATATTAAATGCAGAGGCATCATATTTCTGACAGAGGTCCTTATAGTCAAAGATATGGTTTTTTGAGGAGTCATGTGCAGATGTGATAGTTGGACCATAAAGTAAGCTGAGCCCTGAAGGATTGATACTTTCAAACTATGGTGCTGAAGAAGACTCTTGAGATTTCCTTGGACAGCAAAGAGATCACACCAGTCAGTCCTGAGGAAATAAACACTGAATATTCATTTGAAGGACTGCTGCTGAAGCTGAAGCTCCAATACTTTGGCCACAGGGTGCAAAGAGCTAACTCATTGGAAAAGACTGATGCTGGGAAAGATTGAATGCAAAAGGAGAGCGGGCAGCCAAGGATGAGATGGTTAGATTGCACCACTGACTCAATGGGCATGAGTATGAGCAAACTCCAGGAGATGGTGAAAGACACGGAAGCCTGGTGTGCTGCAGTTCATGGGTTCGCAAAGAGTCAGACATGACAGGGACTGAACAATAACAATTTTATGGAATTTTTTTTTAGTTCTAATGTGCATTTTTTGTTGCAGTTTTGGAATTTTCTCTGTATAAGATTATTCCATCTGCACACAGAGACATTTTACTTCTTTCTTTCCAATTTGAATATCTTTTATTTCTTTTTCTTGTCTGAATTCTCTGGCTTTCAGCTTTTCACCATTGAGTATGATGTTAGCTGTGAGTCTGCCATATATGGCCTTAATTATGTTTGATGCAGGTTCCTTCTCTACTTAATTTGTTGAGAGTAGACGTTATAGAAAAAGCCATAAATGACAACAGTTTAAACATTCAGAACTTGTTGAACTGATGAATGTCATTAAGAGAAGGATAATCATTAGAACATAATTCAAAATCACAAGTGAATTTTGAAAATAGAACATATAGCAAAGATCGTTTCTCATACAACCCAGGGTCAACTTTCACCTGTCAGGTGAAACTTCTCAATTTAACTTCCAGAGTTTGTTCTTTTTTCCTCTGTCTCCATTATAAGGTTATTTGTTATAGTTGATCCAACAGGACAGGTTATGAGATGATCTTTTTACACTTCTGTGATACCAGGAAGCATGCGTAGATAATTCCTTGAATATTTTCCACCAAGAAAACTTTCTGGATCACCACATTATTAGTTAGCAATGAAAAGTGTCTATTTGTCAAGGATATAATCTTTTCTCCAGCCCTAAAGCATGAACATGATAGTAAGTTATCTTTAGGAATTATTCAGCCTTCAAACAAATCTACTACAGAAAATCTAAATCATCAATTCCCCCCACCCCCTGGAAAAATCAGGAAAAACTTAAAAGTAATTTTCTGTCTTGTGTCTTCAAAAATGGTATAGAATCATCTTTCACTTTTAGTTAGGAAATTACTCTACTTTCAGTAGAGTAATATAATTTTACTTTTGTTCAGCATAAACTTTTCAGAATAATAACTCTCACAATAAAGTTGATTTAATACCATTATAATTATATATTTATAATGTGAATAACATTAAAAGAATTTGTTTGCATTAGATACCCTTGAAACAGTTTTGTTAATAATTCTGCTTCACACACACACAAAATGTAACCCCCTCTGCTAATTATAAGGAAGTAAGATCAAAACAGGACCAACTTTGCATACAGATCAATGTAAGGAATCACATTCTGGTTGTAGATTTATTCATTTCAACTAGGGTAGAAAAAGAATGCTTTTGATAGCTTTATCAGGTAGCTCAGATTTATATTTCATGTTACATATGTGCAATCAATTTGCTAGAAGTATTATTGAAGGGTTTTTTTTCCAACTATAAATCAGTTATGCTTGAAAGTTGGAGCATAATTTACCTTTAATGACATTTTTTTAATGCTAACTTGAAATAATGTTTTCTTCAAAAATATCCTTCTGGTGATTTTCTATTTTCTTGCTATCTTGTTCTTTAGAAGATTAGTCATATTTGAAGGTCACATTTTCAGACCATGGAGCAGATTGTGGGATAAATTTGCATTTCTACTGGTGAACTATCATTTATGCAGGTGATAAAAAGACAGCAGCTTGATAAAAACATCTTCACAATGTAAGAAAGATAAAGAAATGGAAAAAGAAATGTCAGGTTGACATTTATGTCTTAATTTTGAATACTTTAATTATCCTTCACTTCTCATGAGTATGTCATTTCACATTTCTTGTTATTACATCTCAACATAAAGCTATGAATCTGTTCTTCCACAATATCATATGCATTCATTTTCCTTCTAAAAGCAATTTGATTGTAAATAGTTGTGTGGTATCTCAGAACTCCTGCTCAACAGACCTACTATTATGCTTTCTTTTTGATATGGAAGATACCATTTCTAACAGAAAATTCTCAATTTTAAATGTTTTTAAAGATATGAGGAGTATATAATAGAGAAAACATATAAACTGGATTTCAGACTTTTAATTATCTATAAGATAACTTTATTTACCTACAAAATAATTTTCAGAAATTATATTTTCTTATTGTGGTTATTAAAATAGCATAAATATAAATTAAAAGTGTTATTTCACAACTAGAGCACCAGTGTACTGGTACACTCTTATAAGATGTGTATGAGATCAAGGGGCTTTCAATATTTTGCTATGTTTTAATACTTTGATAATTTGATAGTATCTTATATAATTAACTTATGTGTGGTAAACTGATAGAATTACCAGGAAAGTGAAAGTGAAAGTTGAGCAGTCTTGTCTGACTCTTTGAGACACCATGGACTATACAGTCCATGGTATTCTCTAGGCCAGAATACTGGAATGGGTAGACTTCACTTCTCCAGGGGATTTTTCCAACCCAAGGATCAAACCCAGATCTCCCGTGTTACAGGCAGATTGTTTACCAGCTGAGCCACAAGTGAAGCCCAAGAATACTGGAGTGGGTAACCCATCCCTTCTCCAGCGAATCTTCCTGACCCAGAAATCAAACTGGGGTCTCCTGCATTGCAGGTGGATTCTTTACCAACTGAGCTATCAGGGAAGCCCAGAAAAGTAGACAAATCCAAAATTAGAGCTGGAAACCTTCAATACCTTTCTATTAGTAGCTTATAGATGTTACAGAGTGAAAATCAGTTAAAGATATCAGTGGTCTGCACCATCAATTAACTTGGTCTAAGTGACATTTATAGAATACTCAACCCATCAAGAGCAGAATGAAAATTCTTAAGCTCACATGGAACATTCACCAAGGAAGACCACACACTGGAACACAAACCATATATTTTATAAATTAAAAGAATAGAAATTAAATTATGATCTTAGATCTCAAGGAAATTAAACTAAAAATGTATAATAGAAAAATAGCTAGAAAATCTGTAAAAATTTGAAAATTAAATATTTCCAAATTAACCTAGAGGTCAAAAATACATTATAAGAGGAATTTGAAAAATATTTTGAATTGAAGAAAATTGAAAATAACTTTCAAAATATGTGAAATGCAATGAAATCCATTATTTAAAATTTATAGTATAGGGGGATATATATTAGAAAATAAAAATGTTTTAAAATCACTAACCTAGGTTTCCAACTTAGGAAAATAGAAAAGAAAATTGAGACTAAAGCAAAGAATGACATAACAAAACTTAGAATGGAGAACAGAAATTTCAAAAACAGGAAAACAGTATATAAAATAAAACCAAAACTTAGTTATTTGGAATGATTGATAATATTCATAAAACTCTAACATAAAACATTCATGCCTACAAATTTGATAAATGAGATGAAAATTAATCAATTCCTTGAAAGATACAAACTATCAGATCTCTACAAAAATAAACACCTGGAATAAATAGATCAAACAAGATATTGTATTGATAAAAGAATAGAAAGATACATCTGTGGAACAGAACTGAGAGCCCAGAAATAGACCCATACAAATGTAGGCACTTGATTTTTGTAAAGGCACAAAGATAATTCAATTGAAAAAATATTATCTTTCAACAAGTAGTGCTAGAATGTTTGAAATTCAGATGTGAAAATTTGAATCTAAACACCAAATATACTCCTTATCCCAAGTGTTAGTCGTTCAGTCGTGTCTGACTCTTTGTGACCCCATGGACTGTAGCCCACCAGGCTCCTCCGTCCATGGTATTCTCCAGGCAAGAATACTGGAGTGGGTTGCCATTTCCCTCTCCAAGAATACTGGAGTGTGTTGCCACACCCTCCTCCAGGGGATCTTCCCAACCCATGGATTGAACCCAGGTCTCCCACATTGCAGGCAGATTCTTTACTGTCTGAGCCAACAGCCAACCAACTTACACCAAAATTAAATCAAGATTGATCATAGATCTAAATGCAAAATGTTAAACATAAGACATCCAGGAGAAAGCAGATAAAAATCTATATGATCTGGATCTTGGTAATGAATTTTGAGATACAACACCTAAAGCACAATCCATGAAAAAAATGTTAAACTTTATTAAAATTAAGAACTTTGACTCTGTGAAAGAGACTTAACAAAATGAGTAATTAAGTCACAAACTGGGAGAAAATATTTGTAAAATGTACATCTGAAAGGACATGTTCAAAATATACAAATAATTCTTAAAACAAGGAAACAATGTAAATAAAATAAACCATAGCAAAGAACCTGAACATATCCCTCATCTGGAAAAATGCACAGTTGACAAATAAGTATATGATAAAGTGTTCATCATGATTTGTCACTGGGGAGTGATATTGAAATAACAATGACACAGGACTACACACATGTCAGTATGTCTAAAATCCAAAACTTGACATTACTAGTTGTGGGTGATGTTGAGGAGAATATCTGTCAATTAATGCTGGTGTGAATGGGAAATGGTACCTTGGAGGATAGTTGGATATTTCTCATAAAATGAAATATAATCTTATTTTATAATCTAGCAACCATGCTTCTGGATATATACTCAAATTTTCATAAATCTATGTCCATAAAGATCTTGCACATGAAGGCAATAAGCAGCCTTATTCATAATTACAAAAAACTGGAAGCAAAGACATTGCCCTTCAAGATGCAAATACATAAATAAACTGCAATGCATTCATACAATAAAATATTATTCATTGATAAAAAGGAATGAGCTATCAAATCAAGTTGACAATGTGGATGAATCTTCAATGCATAGTGCCAAGTGAAAGAAGTCAATCTGAAAAGGCTATATATTACACTATTGAATTTACATAACATATTGGGAAAGGTGGGACTTCCCTGGTGGCTCAGTGGTAAAGAATCCACAAGTAATGCAAGAGCTACTGGAGATGTGGGTTTGATCCCTGGATCAGGAAAATACCCTGAAGGAGGTCATGGCAACTCATTCCAGTATTCTGGCCTGGAGAATCCCATGGACAGAGGAGGCTGGTGGGCTACAATCCATGGGGTCACAAAGAGTTGGACACAATGAAGGACAGTACACATTGGGAAACGTAAAATTCTGCAGATGGTAAACAGATCAATGGTTAAGTTATGACCAACCTAGACAGCATATTCAAAAGCAGAGACATTACTTTGCCAACAAAGGTCCATCTAGTCAAGGCTATGGTTTTTTCAGTGGTCATGTATGGATGTGAGAGTTGGACTATAAAGAAGGCTGAGCGCCAAAGAATTGATGCTTTTGAACTGTGGTGTTGGAGAAGACTCTTGAGAGTCCCTTGGACTGCAAACAGATCCAACCAGTCCATCCTAAAGGAGATCAGTCCTGGGTGTTCATTGGAGGGATTGATGTTGAAGCTGAAACTCCACTACTTTGACCACCTGATGCAAAGAGCTGACTCATTTGAAAAGAGCCTGATGCTGGGAGGGATTGAGGGCAGGAGGAGAAGGGGCTGATGTCCCCTTCACCAACTCAATGGACATGGGTTTGGGTCGACTCCGGGAGTTGGTGATGGACATGGAGGCCTGGTGTGCTGCAAATCATGGAGTCGCAGAGTTGGACACAGCTGAGTGACTGAAATGAACTGAACTGAACTGATAGCCCTTTATAGCATGAAGTGAACCTTAACATGTGTAAAGTTTCAGAAAATAATCAACTGAGAGGAGAGGGAATTCTAGCGTGGAATTCAGACTCTGACAAAATAATCTAATTTTATTACAGATATATGAATGAAATAACCTCATTGAAGGGTAAGTGGGGGAAAAACATTGACCTAAGTGACACTGAAAATGAGCAGAAACTGTAAGACTAAAAACAGAGGAAACTAGTTAATATTTTAGTCTAGTTGATAAAGCTGCTTCCTGTGAAGAATACATGTACAATTTCTGAAATCACAAATATATATATATATATATATATATATTAATTGAACAATTAAGTAAGGTGGTGGGAGCTAGATGTTTTCACTGATGTTGGAGGTTCTGGACAAGCAAGGAAATCTATAATGACCCATTTGATAATGAAGCAGAGTTGGAGACATCGGTAGGAAGTTGTAGTTAGGTTAAGACACATATAGACCATGATATATAGGAACATTTATACATATATGTACATATATAAGTGATTATATAGACATATATTTCTTTGCTCTATCAGCTGAGAGGGCTTATCTCTTATTGCTACTAGGAGAGATGAAACCCTAGTAACAATAAGGAAACCTAGCAACCACACTCCTAAAGTGTGCCTATACACAGTGATTTATTATACATTCATAAAGTTCAATATGGAAAGAGGAATGATGAGAAAATTTATAGCAAAAAATTTAACAAACAGTACCTCAGCCAGTTGATCCAGGTCAATACCCATGGTGATGTCAGGTTGATAATAGGAACTCTTAAATAATGAGGTAAGAGTAGCACTTCACCTCTGTGGTCTTACTCCTAAAAACCCACAATCTCCATCTAATCATGAGACAATTGAGGGGAATTCTACAACGTACATGAACAGCATTGTTAAAATTGTTCAGATAATGAAAACCAAGCCCCTAAATTAGTATATACTATACTTTAAACAAATCTTAGTTTAATAACAGTACTGATTTGATTATGAAACTTTATTAATTACCATTAATGAGAAAGACCAGAGGTAAATTTCATGAAAATATATGAATTTGACACATCTTCATTTTCATAACAGAAGACAATTCACTTTGACACTATGAAAAATATTCATTTTTTTCTGTCAAAGAATTAAGCTTTAGTTAACTTAATGGTTGTTTTTGGATTTAAATTATGCACAAAATGATAATGGGCTTTCCTGGTGGCTTAGATGGTTAAGAATCCACCTGCACTTCAGGAGACCCAGATTCAATCCCTGGATTGGGAAGATCTCATGGAGAAGGGAATGGCAACCCATTGTGATATTCTTGCTTGGAGAATTCCACGAACAGAGGAGCCTGGCGAACTTACAGTCCATGGGCTTGCAAAGAGTCATACACACTGAGTGACTAATACAAACACATATTGTTTTCAGTCATAACTTATTCTACCATTTTTAGAAAATTGGCACATTTTAAGTATACTTTTTATCTGTAATTGTGTGGACTTGATCAAATATTATTTAAAACATTAAGTTTTATGTAAGTTAACTGTTCAATTCTTTTTTCAAGTCCCTGAAGCAGTTTTTCTCCAATTCAAATTCTTTTCAAATGTTTGAAAAATTATCAAGGTAATATGCATTCAATTTAAAAGCAACAGAACACTTCAGATTCATAAGGACAAACAACTTTTCAGGGTGTGTCTCCTGACTTGTGTGACCAGTTCTTTAGAGGTAACTGGTTTCAAAAAATTTAACTGTTCATTCTAGAATTTCTATCCATAAGATGCCTATAATGGTATTTTGATCCTAGATTATTTATTATTGGATTATACATTATTCATATGATCTATTGATTTATGCATTATGTAAACAGTTTTATTTCCATTTCTTCATGGAGCTTAATACCTATTCATTTTAATTTGCATGGTAGTATTTATGAGAACTTCCCTGGTGGCTCAGTGGTAAAGAATCCACCTGCCAGTACAAGAGATGCAGGTTTGATCCGTGGGTTGAGAAGATCTCCTGGAGGAGGAAATGGCAGCCCACTTCAGTATTCTTGCTTGGAGAATCCCATGGACTGAGGAGCCTGGAGGGCTAGAGTCCATAGGGGCACAAAAGAGTCAGACAGGACTTAGCGACTAAACAACAGCAAATTTATAATGAAGACTATACTCTTTACTTTGATAGCCTCTGACATAGTTTTCCAATAGTGAAACCACTTAGATAATTGACCAGTTTCATTTTCCTCCCAGACAGCTGCCCTCCTAAGCTCTTGATACTTGGTCTCTTGCTCAGGACTTTATTTGCTTTATAGCTACGAGTTCCTGG
Organism: Bubalus kerabau; assembly: GCF_029407905.1. Taxonomy (NCBI): domain Eukaryota; kingdom Metazoa; phylum Chordata; class Mammalia; order Artiodactyla; family Bovidae; genus Bubalus; species Bubalus kerabau. Next base: position 28,764,623 of record NC_073632.1, on the reverse strand, counting down.
AATTTTATTTCACTATTATCCTAAGTATTATTCATCTTTTTCTTCCAATGCCTTTGTTTTGGATCATATCTTTTTCTTTCTTGTGATGTGAAGTTGCTCAGTCGTGTCCGACTCTTTGGGACTCCATGGACTATAACTTTTCAGGCTCCTCTGTCCAAGGGATTTTACAGGCAAGAGTACCGGAGTGGGTTGCCATTTCCTTCTCCATTTCTTTCTTGGTGTATTGCATTTTGTGTATGTATGTGGAATACAATCTCAGTGGATTTCCCAGGGAAGTCACATGGGAGAAGATTTTTGTAAATCATGAAAATAATCTCCTCACCCTTGATTAATTGTTTAGCTGGATATGGGCTCCTCATTTGATAATAAATTTTACTCTAAATACTTTGGGCATTTGCCTCATTGTTTTCTAGATTTCTCTGTTGCTATTGCCAAACCCAATGTCATTCTGATGCCTGATCTTCCATATACGATTTGTTTTTCACCCATTCTTGGGCCTTTTGGCACATTTCCTGATGGTGTGATTTGATAATAATCCCTTATATAGATTTTCTACTCATCTCTTCTCATCTCAAACATCCTTCTTTTCTGAGGAAATGTATCTTCAAGTTTTAAGCTGATCTGGGTTTTGCAACATACATAGGCTTGTGTTCAAAGTGTTAGTCAGTCAGTCATTTCTGATTATTTGTGACCCCATGGACCTCCCCAGAGTGGAGAAGGAAGAAATATCCCACAAGGCATTGGCTACAGTGCTTTTATCACCAACACCTAGTTTGATTCTTGGGTAAAACAATAAGTTATTTTTTAAATAAGTTAAAAAGTAACAACTGATGACTATAGAGATATTGCTATATGTGAGGCTGTCTGTCCATTCTCCTCTCTACTCTGTCCATTCTCCAGGCAAGAATACTGCAGTGGGCACCCATTCCCTTCTTTAGGGGATCTTCCCAACTCCAGGAATAGAACCTGGGTCTCCTTCATTGTATGCAGATTCTTTACCCTCTGGGCCACCAGGGAAGCCCATATTTAGGCTTGCTGCTGGGTGAAAATTGCTGCATTATTTTTGGGTGAAAATCTTCTGAATACAGTGCTTGCTATTGTTGTTACTGTTTAGTCACTGTCATGTTCAACTCTTCGTGACCCCATGGACTGTAGCCAGCCAGGCTCCTATGTCGATGTGATTCTCCAGGCAAGAATGCTGGAGTGGGTTGCCAGGTTCTTCTCCCCAGGGGGTCTTCCTGACCCAGAGATTGAACCAGAGTTTCCTGCACTGACAGAGGGACTCTTTGCCTCTAAGCCAACAGGGAAGCTCGAATACTGTGCTTATTTACTTTCTGTCTTAAACGAGATCACATATCTAAATATTCATTCAACTAGTGTCCATAAACTTCAGTTTTGATATACAAAAATTAGTTGATTTACTCAATAGGAAGAGTAAAAATTCAGATGCAGTTGAGATAGGCAGGGAAGTTTGTTATGAATATACTACCAGATCACAATTAAGTTGATATGTTCCTCTTATCTTTGTTATCTTCTCCTAGAAATATAATTTGATTTCCACACTTTAGGTTCCTTTTTTAATCCCTACTGCCTACTAGAGTCTATCAACTAAGCATAAATCAAGTAACAAATTTGTAAGTAAAGATATTTATTTTGTTCACAATTGAAACCTATTGTTCTGGGGTTAAGGGCTAATTTAAATAAAATAATGGGTTGGATAACAGATGTTTTCCTCAAAGATTTTTACTCCCATTTTCCTGGGTTCCTGGATGAGTTTTGGTTGCTTTTTAATAGGGTTTACCTTCAGTTTTGTTTCTTGTCTGGATATTGCAGTTATCAGTATACCCTCATTGAATTAAAGTTGAATTATAATAAGCAGAATTTCTCTTAGTGATAAAGCATAAAATAATCTGAATAAATTATAGAGCACTTAATATGAAACAACAGTTTTTTTAGATGTCTATCTCAGCTTCACATCTGTCTGTGTGGTTTATTGCAAAACATTTAATATGCAAAACACTTAACATTTGTACATTTTGGTTTCCTCATTTTTAAAACAAAAATAATAATTTCTTATCCCACACAGGATTTTAGGAAAGATCAAATCAAGTAGCCCATAGCAAACTGCCTCACATATAGCAATATCTCTATAGTCATCAGTTGTTGTTTTTTAACTTATTTAAAAAATAACTTATTGTTTTATCCAAGAACAAACTAGGTGTTGGTGATAAAAGCACTGTAGCCAATGCCTTGTGGGATATTTCTTCCTTCTTCACTTCAGGATAGTGATATTTAATCATAGTCCTTGGTAGTATGCTGCTGCTGCTGCTAAGTCACTTCAGTAGTGTCTGACTTTGTGCGACCCCATAGACGGCAGCCCACCAAGCTCCCCCAGCCCTGGGATTCTCCAGGCAAAAACACTGGAGTGGGTTGCCATTTCCTTCTCCGATGCATGAAAGTGAAAAGTGAAAGTGAAGTCACTCAGTCGTGTCTGACTCTTCGCGACCCCATGGACTGCAGCCTACCAGGCTCCTCCATCCATGGGATTTTCCAACCAAGAGTACTGGAGTGGGTTGCCATTGCCTTCTCTGCCTTGGTAGTATAAGAGATGATTAATCCTAGGACAGTGGTGGTACTTGCATGAGGCTTGCATACATACTGGTTGGCTTTTGACAGTAATATTCATCCCCACATTTCCATTTACTCCCATAACCAAATGCAAAAATTTCAATTAGTTAATGCTGTATGTGCTAACCATGATTTGTCATTTGAAAATCATATGCATACAGATATTTAATTTTGTGTACACACTTTGCGAAAAATATATCAACTTTAAATGTTTACTATAATTATCTCTGGCCTTCAGAGTACATCTTTTGAGAGCTGTCTCTTTGGGGGATTGTTTTGGATAACACAGAGTGGTTCTATTTTTAGTAATCAATTCAAGAGGTGTATCCTATATCTTTGAGGAGAAAACTATTTACAACTTTCAGTATGGATTCTGCTTTCTCTCCTTTCTCTGAGATACTGATTTTGTTTTCTTTTCTAATGGAATGTTAGAGTTGACATATTCTCCCTGTCAATCCAAGTTTCCTGGAAGTGGGTGTCCAAATTAGTCTCCAGAATCTTACAATGAAATTAGTGCAAAGGTTTCTTTATTGTTGTGAATCATAAAAATGTAAATCTTACTGATAATATCTAAACAAAACCAAGTTACTCTTTATTACAAAGTGAATAATGTGAGATAATTCCTTACATCTCTTCCTCTGAAGTAAACATGTCCAAAATTTATGCATAATTTTCTACACAATATTGATACAACAAATAATTCAGTGAATTGGGTGTTTTAAGAAACTTAAATTAATCATACCAAATAAGTGATTAATTTAATTTGGACTCTTTTTATAGCATATTGTTTCAGCATTAGACAGAAACCTAATAGGAACCATCATATCTTTTTATTTATCTGGCATTTTAATAGAACTTTGCAAGAGAAGAGTATTTCTTTATGAATGCAATTTATCATTATTTTCCATTTCTAAAATAATATATGATTTAAGGATTAAATCACATAACCAGATTTTTACCCAATAACCCAGGACTTATATGAGAATTAACACATGTAATAAAAACTGGGGGCTTCCCTGGTAGCTAAGTGGTAAAGAATCCACCTGCTGATGCTGGAGACATGGTTTTGATCCCTGGTCAAGAAGATTCCCCAGAGAAAGAAATAGAAACCCACTCCAGTATTTTTGCCAAGAGAATCCTCATGGACAGGGGAGCCTGGTGGGCTACAGTCCATGGGGTCACAAAGAGTTGGACACAACTGAGCAACTAAGCACAGCACACAAGTATTCTTGCCTGGGAAATCCCATGGGCAAAAGAGAATGGCGGGCTACAGTCCATGGGGGTCACAAAAGACTTACATGACTTAGTGACTAAACAACAAATAAAAACTAGATAATTTGTTTAAATATTCTAAATGCAGGCCATTTCCCATCTAGATAAATAGCTTAGATTAGTTCATATAATAAAAAGGAACACAAAAATAGTATTTAGTGAGATGAGAGCGACAGCTCCACCCAAAATAGGCAGAAATTTGTGAACAAACATACATACAAATAGGAATTTATGAGAAGAGTAGAGGGGAAAAAAGAAAACAATATGTAAATACTAAGGAGGAAATGGAGGAATACATAAAACTTTTACAAGTATTTTATATAAGCTGTATTTCCCATTTGTTGAAATTTTCAAAAAGTTGAAATGTTAAAAACAACTGTATGGAAAAAAATCAATGAAGTCAATGTAAAGATCATTAGTTGAACTATCTCATATTATGGATGAGCAAACAGACCAGCTGGGTTAATTGAAGTCGTGCAGATCATCCCATGAATTACAGGCTGGTCTGGGGATAGAAGCCATGTGTTCAAGCTTTTTTGCTTGCATCACCCTGTAGCCATGTTACAGTAAAATATATCCATCTATCTGTGCTTTTCCAACAAACTTTAAAATTTTATTTTCTTTTCTACCAACCTATTTCTTTCAATATATTTGTGCTGTTGTTGTCTAGTTGCTCAGTCATGTCCACTTCTTTTGGGACCCCATGGACTATACCCCACCAGGCTCCTGTATCCATGGGATTTCCCAAGCAAGAATATTGGAGTGGATTTTGCCATCTCCTCCTCCAGGAGATCTTCTCAACCCAGGGGTCAAACTTGAGTCTCCTGCATTGGCAGATGTATTCCTTACCACTGAGCCACCAAGGAAGCCATATCATCTGTAGCAAAACTTTGTGATGAAGTCAACTGTACCACTTGTCTCCCCACTAGGGTGAATAAACTTGGAGAGTGTGCAAGACTGGTCACTACAGTGGTAAAAGTGAAATAAAATTAGCACATCCACTTACATTTACTTTTATTATAAGAAAACAAATAAGTTTTCTCAATAATTTATGTCAAATATCACAGTCACATATGTTGGATGACAATCCCTCTCAGTTTGTTCAGAGTAACCTTAGTTTGTTCCTGTCCGCTTTCACTTTCAATATTGGTCCAGTTTGGACAATAAGTTATATGGTCCACTTATACTTTGAGTCTATGCTGCTGCTAAGTCTCTTCAGTTGTGTCTGACTCTGTGCGACCCCATAAACCCACCAGCCCACCAGGCTCCCCCATCCCTGGGATTCTCCAGGCAAGAACACTGGAGTGGGTTGCCATGTCCTTCTCCAATGCATGAAAGTGAAAAGCAAAAGTGAAGTCTCTCAGTCGTGTCTAACTCTTCAGTGACCCCATGGGCTGCAGCCTACCAGGCTCCTCCGTCCATGGAGTTTTCCAGGCAAGAGTCCTGGAGTGGGGTGACATCACCTTCTCTGTTGAGTCTATGGATACATAAAAATATTCTGATAGAGACTTTTTGGCAACCCACTCCAGTATTCTGGAAAATTCTATGAACAGAGGAGACTGGTGGGTTACAATGGGGTTGCAAATAGTTGGGAGCTTGACAGCCTGGAAGGGTCCACTTAATCATGATTTCTCATTCAATCATTTCAGTATATTTCAACACATTGTTATTAATTATGGCTGAAAAATATTACTGCCAGGGAAAAATCTATAGTTCTATATTTGCAATCATAAATATGAAGAAACCCCCAGAAAAGGGAGAAGGGATACTTTAAAATGTCTGAAGTTATTTGTCAGCCTCATTATATGCTGAAATTTGAAAAGAAATAAACTATAAAAATTACTAAGAAAATTTCTTGAAATATGAAATTACAACATTATTATTAATTTTAAATCTCATTCTAGGAATCTATATTAACTCTTTGAGGTATAGCCATCATGATTGCAAGATACTTAAAAAAGAACCAAAAAATAAAGACTTACCTTCCAACTGTTTTGCAAACATGTTTAGCAGCTCAATGCTCAACCCAAGTATTTTATAAAATATCACTAAATATCACAAATTTCATTAAACTTTAGTAATAGTAGTTAGCATTTTTGAAAACTTATTATGTCCTAGGGAATGTTTGACTATTTAACATATATTAAATCATTTGGTATTTAAAACAACTCTAGATGGTAGAATTAACCATTATCCACAGTTTAACTGATGATGAAAATGAATAACATTCCTAAGCTACACAGTTATTCTTTGTTGGAGGCAGTCTGAGGAACTTTTTAAAAATAATATTATTAGTGTAGCACTTTAATGTAATTCAAATAAAGGCATTTTTCAAATAAGTTTTTTTCACTGCAATGGCATCATTTGAAAATAACCCTAATGTTTGTTATTTGAGGATTAAACAAATTACAGCAAAAATATTCTTGTCACCTATACAAAAGAGTTAGGACATCTTTTAGATATATTCTTAAGTGATGAAAAGCAAGATACAATGTGTATAGATGATTCCCTTTTTAAATAAATATGAAAATAATTTATATTTATATTGGTATGTACATTTATAAAGACACTGATGGAGTTGAAAAAAGGAAAAGGGAGGAATTAATCACAGTGTTTATCTTGGGCAGCATTGAAGAACAGGACTGGCTGGCTGGGGAACTGTGATAACAGGGAGATTTTCACTTTACATTTTTGGCTTATTAACTATGCTCTTACATGTGTGCATGCTCAGTAGCTCAGTCTTGTCTGACTCTTTGCAACCCCATGGATTTTAACCCACCAGGCTCCTCTGTCCATAGAATTCTCCAGACTACTGGAGTGGGTTGCCATTTCCTCCTCCAGGAGATCTTCCCAAACCAGGGATTGAACCCGTGTCTCCTGTATCTCCTGCAATACAGACGGATTCTTCACCCTTGAGCCAGCAAGGAAGCTCTCCTATGATCTTACATTGCCTATCAAATTTAGTTAGCTTGAAGTTTAGAAGGCTATTAAAACTTTTGTATCACAACTGATCTTACTGCCCAAAAGGGGTAAATGAATTTCAGAAAATAAACAGTTATACTAGAAAATTAGGAATGAGAGATGTGGGATGTAAACAATCTTTTTGCTGTTCAAGCGGCTCAAGTATCAGGAACCCTGAGGGAAAGTAGAGGAATGGGATGTGTCTTGTCATGAAGCAATAGAGATTATTCGATTGCATTTTTTTTTATAAAATATATGAATAACAACAATGAAGACATCAAACTCTTTCAAGTTCATTTCTCATGTGATGATAATGACTATTCTAAAATTAAGTAAAAATAGCTTTATTTGCTAGACAGTGTGATCTCAATATGACGAAAGTGATATTTAGTGTTAACTTGGAGCCAAATAAATTTCAAATGAGTTTGAGTATCATTCCTGGCATATTAGGGTATACTTTGCCAGTGTTAATTTGAAAGGAAGCTAACGTCAACTCTGAAAATGATCATAGAAACATGTCATTATATTTCTGAAAAGATTCTAAAATAAATGCAAGTGGTATGTCTCCTAATGATTACAATGAAAAAGGGGTAATTATAAGAGTGTTCACATACTGCTTGAGGATGAATTGTTAGTGTGAACAATTGTTTATGAATAGTATTTAAAAATTATTTTCTTCTATTGTGTTGAAACTGCAAAAATGTACTAAAGGGATTTATTGGTGTGATGGAAATCAGCTTTAATTTTAAGTTTAATTTAGTATAAGAAATGAAAATCTGTGAAAATCTCATAAACTCTTTGCTTTCTCTTAGGCTATACCATGCCCTTAAAAGAGACCATTGATTTAAAAATGGTATGTTTCAGATGCTCAGTTTCATTAATAAGCAAAACTTGAGAATGCACTTATTCTTTTTATCTCAATTTTGTGGATACTTGAAGTGGAAAAGGGACATATTTGGCAACTTCTTGTTTTCCCTGCTTGGTTTTCTATCTATTCTTCTTTATGTTATTAACTGTGGATGTAGCAATGGATGAGGAGTGGTATCAGGAGAGACTTTATTGACCAGCACCATCCAAGATGGCATGGCTCATCCACCTTGTCCTTGGCTGCCATTTAAAGTGGCTTATTCTTCTCATGAGTATCTCCATGGTCTCCTGAAAGGAATCACTCTTCCTGGGCATCTTTTACCTGCAGGTCCTTCTTTTGATGTGGACAAATGGATCTTCTTGGTATTTATAGCTTTGTCCTCAGCCTCTGGAAACACAGAGCTCTTCCTTCAACATTTTTCAGTGTTTCCTTCCAGGTATCCTCTTAAAAATCTAAAAATGACTCATTCCAGCATGATGCTGTAGGTAACCCACGTATGACATTGAGAAATATTCAGATTTTCTCCATCAAATTCTAGAAGGCTGCCCCTCCCTCTCCTCACAGTGTAGCACTCTTTTCACCACCAGAGGATCCAGTGAGCCTGTCATTGGCCTTTTCAACTTGCTAGGTGAGTTACACTGTGTTCACTGTGCCCACAAAATTGTGAGGGCATATATTAAGTTTTCTAATTGGTTGCACTAAATCCCATTGAAGCTCCTCTTCCTAGACTGATGAGGGGAGAAGTATTTTCTATATTATGCCTTAGAATGGATGTGATAGGGCACCATTGACTGAAATTGCCAGCCCCGGCACGATATTATCAGCATAATAATAGCCACTTATATGAGTGGTCTCACAACAGGAGGTTCCAATAAGGAACTAATGGGGAGAATTAGAGAGGCGCCAAAAGGAGGGAGGAGATGCCAGCTGATCATATGTCCTGCCAACCTCCCAGAAACCATCACTCTAGAATCCATTTTGGCCTAGAGATTCACGTGATGCCAGAAGGACCCGCAGTTGGATCAATTATGGGCACAGACAAGATGACTGTCAGAGACAACCCAGAAACTAACTCCGTTACCATAAAAGGCAAGACTGAGAGCCATGCAGCAGAGCAGTTCTCCTGGGTTCCCTTATCCTGTGGCTCTCCACATGGGCGCCCCTTCCCGATAAACTCTTTTGCTTTGTCAGCATGCATGTCTCCTTGGACAATTCATTTCCAAGTGTTAGGCAAGAGCCGCTTTCAGATCCTGGAAGGGGGTCATTCTTCCAGTAACAGATGAGGTTAGTGGTGGGGTTTAAAAACCCACCTACTCTCTCCAAAATATTCTCCTAACTTCTAATTCTGTCCTGATTTCTTCCAAATATCTTTTATCAGTTCAGTTCAGTCACTCAGTCGTGTCCAACTCTTTAAAACCCCATGGACTGCAGCATGCCAGGCCTCCCTGTCTATAGCCTGAAGGAATTGGTCAGCAAACTGTCACATAACTAGTTGTCTTTCATCTCTTCTTCCAGGTCTTGCATGTTACCCTTTCAACCGTGGCATGTATTGCCATAGAACCTAAACTGAGAATGTGGCAATTGTAGTTACATTTCTATATCCTGTCACCCTTGCAAGGCTGAGGGGCCTGCAAGTCAAATGCACAGAGCTTTGATTTCGGTTCATGACTGGAATTGCACAGGGTGACCTTGAGAAGACAGTGCATTCCACCATAATTCCAGATATTGCTGGTATGTTTATATGAATATCGATGTGACATATTTTTATCTGCTGGTAATAAATTAATTATAAAATATTGTAATATGTAAATAAAGATTTAACATTGAGATTTTAAGGTAAAATAGCACATTATATTTTTGCTTTAGAAGAGCATTATAGGAGTGTAAGATAACATGGCTTTCAAAGCCTTTATCTGAAATCCATTCAAATTACTTTATTGAGATTTACTTAGATTACCCACTCCTAAGAGACCACTAAGTGTTATTCTGAGCACAGATGAAAGCTTGACTTCCAGCCAGTCTTCTTGATAGAATGATTAAACAGTCAGCATCTGCCCGGTTTTCTACAGGACACTGTGTACCCCATCACATTTGAGTCACAATCACTTGGAGTTTATTATCAATGTTTACAATCCTAGGTAAAGACTCCTGACAGCATCTAGAGCAGTTCAAACACTTTAGATGTTTCTATTTTGAGATAAAGGTTCAATGTCACGTAAGGATACAGTTTTAAAGGTACCTTAGAAATTGGCTAGTTGGACAAGTTTTCTCTGCAAAAAGAGAAAGTTAGAAGTACTATAATGGACACCATTTGAGCTGATACTGGATTGAATGCCAGATTCAGGACTTCAAAGAAATGCAAATCAGCCAAGCAAAAGGAAACTGGTTAGGAGAAAGGAATTATGAGACTTTAGAAAGTTGTAAATAGGAAGACTCATTTAGAAAGTAAATGAGAATGATCGATTTTAAAAGCTCTGGTGAAAATGGTGTAGTGGTAACTATTTGAAATTCAATGAAGGAAGCATCATAGAAATCCAACCTATACATCAAGAAAACAAAACAGCAATAGATACCATACATGGAAATTTAACAATGAATCACTGCTTATTGGCTTTCCCCATTGTTTACTTTCCTTTTACATTTATGTTTAATAGCATAGGGTGAAATGTTTGTACGTACTGTATAAGACATGTATCAGGAATTCAATATTTTACATATCATTATCTTTCTTAGAAATGATTAGTCCTAGCTCTTATGCACTTGTTACTTAATTTTTATATTGCTTTAAGGCATAGTGACACTGTTATTTTTAATTAACTTGATTTTTGTTTCATTTATTAACAGTGTCTCTCTAATAACACAGAATTTCTGTTCCATTCAGTCGCTCAGTCATGTCTGACTCTTTACAACCTCATGGACTCCAGGCTTCCCTGTCCATTACCAAATCCTGGAACTTACTCAAACTCATGTCCATCGCATAGGTGATGCCATCCAGCCATCTCATCCTCTGTTGTCCCCTTCTCCTGACTTCAATCTTTCCCAGAAGAAGGGTCTTTTCCAATGAGTCAGTTCTTCTGCATCAGGTGGCCAAAGTATTGGAGTTTCAACTTTAGCATCAGTCCTTCCAATGAACAACAAGGACTGATCTCCTTTAGGATGGACTGGTTGGATTTCCTTGCAGTCCAAGGGACTCTCAAGAGTCTTCTCCAACACATCAGTTCAAAAGCATCTATTCTTTGGTGCTCAGCTTTCTTTGTAGTCCAACTCTCACATCCATACATGACTGCTGGAAAAACCATAGCTTTGACTAGAAAGGACCTTTGTTGGCAACTTAATGTTGCTACATTTTAATATGCTATCTAGATTGATCATTACTTTTCTTCCAAGGAGCAAGGGTCTTTTAATTTCATGGCTTCAGTCACCATCTGTAGTGATTTTGGAGCCCCCAAAAATAAAGTCTCTCACTGTTTCCATTGTTTCCCCATCTATTTGCCATGAAGTGATGGGACTGGATGCTATGATGTTAGTTTTCTGAATATTGAGTTTTAAGCCAACTTTTTCACTCTCCTCTTTCACTTTCATCAAGAGGCTTTTTAGTTCTTCTTCACTTTCTGCCACAAGGATGGTGTCATCTGCATATCTGAGGTTATTGGTATTTCTCCCAGTAATCTTGTTTCCAGCTTGTGCTTCATCCATCCTGGCATTTTGCATAATGTACTCTGCATATAAGTTAAATAAACAGGGAGACAATATACAGCCTTGATGTACTCTTTTCCTAATTTGGAAACAGTCTGTTGTTCCATGTACAATTCTAACTGTTGCTTCTTGACCCGCATACAGATTTCTCAGGAGGCAGGTCAGGTGGTTTGGTATTCCATCTCTTGAAGAATTTTTCAGTTTGTTCTAATCTACATAATCAAAGGCTTTGGCATAGTCAGTAAAACAGAAGTAGATGTTTTTCTGGAACTCTCTTGCTTTTTCTATGCTCCAGTGGATGTTGGCAATTTGATCTCTGGTTCCTCTGCCTTTTCTAAAACCAGCTTGAACATCAGGAAGTTCAGGGTTCACATATTGCTGAAGCCTGGCTTGGAGAATTTTGAGCATTTCTTTACTAGTGTGTGAGATGAGTGGAAATGTGTGGTAGTTTGAGCATTCTTTGGCATTGCCTTTCTTTAGGATTGGAATGAAAACCGACCTTTTCCAGTCCTCTGGCCACTGCTGAGTTTCCAAATTGCTGAAATATTGAGTGCAGCACTTTCACAGCATCATCTTTCAGGATTTGAGATAGCTCAACTGGAATTCCATCACATCCACTAGCTTTGTTTGTAGTGATGTTTCCTAAGGCCCACTTGACTTCACATTCCAGGATGTCTGGCTCTAGTTGAGTGATCACACCATCATGATTATGTGGGTGGTGAAGATCTTTTTTTTACAGTTCTTCTGTGTATTTCTTGCCAATTCTTCTTAAGATCTGCTTCTGTTAGGTCCATACTATTTCTGTCCTTCATTGAGTCCATCTTTGCATGAAATGTTCCCTTGGTGTCTCTAATTTTCTTGAAGAGATCTCTAGTCTTTCCCATTCTGTTGTTTTCCTCTATTTCTTTGCATTGATCACTGAGGAAGGCTTTCTTATCTCTCCTTGCTATTCTTTGGAACTCTGCATTCAAATGGGTATATCTTTCCTTTTCTCTTTTGCTTTCCACTTCTCTTCTTTTCACAGCTATTTGTAAGGCCTCCTCAGACAGCCATTTTGCTTTTTTGCATTTCTTTTCCATATGGATGGTCTTGATCCCTGTCTCCTGTACAATGTCATGAACCTCCGTCCATAGTTCCTCAGGCACTCTGTCTATCAGATCTAGTCCCTTAAATCTGTTTCTCACTTCCACTGTATAATCATAAGGGATTTGATTTAGGTCATACCTGAATGGTCCAGTGGTTTCTCCACTTTCTTCAATTTCAGTCTGAATTTGGCAATAAGGAGTTCATGATCTGATCCACAGTCAACTCCCAGTCTTGTTTATGCTGATTGTATAGAGCTTCTCCATCTTTGGCTGCAAAGAAAATAATCAATCTGATTTCGGTGTTGACCATCTGGTGATGTCCATGTGTAGAGTCTTCTCTTATGTTGTTGGAAGAGGGTGTTTGCTATGACAAGTGCATTCTCCTGGCAAAACTCTAGTAGCCTTTGTCCTGCTTCATTCTGTCCAAGGCCAAATTTACTTGTTACTCCAGGTGTTTCTTGACTTCCTACTTTTGCATTCCAGTGCCCTATAATGAAAAGGACATCTTTTGGGGGTGTTAGTTCTAGAAGGTCTTGTAGGTCTTTATAGAACCATTCAACTTCAGCTTCTTCAGTACTACTGGTTGGGGCATAGACTTGGATTACTGTGATATTGAATGGTTTGCCTTGGAAACAAACAGAGATCATTCTATTGTTTTTGAGACTGCTTCCAAGTACTGCATTTCAGACTCTTTTGTTGACTATGATGGCTACTCCATTTCTTCTAAGGGATTCCTGCCCACAGTAATAGATATATTGGTCATCTGAGTTAAACTCACCCATTCCAGTCCATTTTAGTTCACTGATTCCTAGAATGTTGACATTCACTCTTGCCATCTCCTGTTTAACCACTTCCAATTTGCCTTGGTTCATTAACCTAACATTCCAGTTTCCTATGCAATATTGCTCTTTAGAGCATCGGACCTTGCTTCTATCACCAGTCACATCCACAACTGGGTATTGTTTTTGCTTTGGTTCCATCCCTTCAGTCTTTCTGGAGTTATTTCTCCACTGATCTCCAGTAGCACATTGGGCACCTACCGACCTGGGGAGTTCCTCTTTCAGTATCCTATCATTTTGCCTTTTCATATTGTTCATGGGGTTCTCAAGGCAAGAATACTGAAGTGGTTTGCCATTCACTTCTCCAGTGGACCACATTCTGTCACCTCTCCACCATGACCCGTCCTTCTTGGGTGGCCCCATGGCATGGCTTGATTTCATTGAGTGAGACAAGGCTGTGGTCCATGTGCTCAGATTGGCTAGTTGTCTGTGATTGTGGTTCCCGTCTGTCTGTCTGCCCTCTGATACCCTGTCTCAGTGCCTACCATCTTACTGGGATTTCTCTTGCCTTGGACGTGGGGGTATCTCTTCATGGCTGCTCCAGCAAAGTGCAGCCACTGCTCCTTACCTTGGATGTGGGGGTATCTCTTCACGGCCACTGCTCCTGACCTTTCATCAAAAGATCATTTGATTGCTGAGAAGTTTCCTCAAAACAACTTCTGAACGTCCCTGGAGGACACCACGCACCTCAGAAAGACAGCCCATTCTCTTTGAAAGGAGGGTAGGACAAAATATAAAAGATAAAAAGAGAGACAAAAGAGTTAGGGAGGGAGACCTTTCCTGTGGAGGGAGTCATGAAGAATGAGAAGTTTCCACATAGTAGGAAACCCTTTCACAGGTGGGTCTGTGGGAAGTTTTGAAAACTCAGAGGGTGAACATTACTGGGAGGGAAACACATACACACACAGAATACACACCTAACTGCAACTGTGGAAAATAGAATTTTCCCGAGAAAGGCTCTAACCTAACAACCTAATGTGCAGCCTGGTCCTGCTCACAGAGCAAAGGATTGAGTGAATATCAAAGGAGAGGTGAAGTGAAGTGAAGTGAAGTGAAGTGAAGTCACTCAGTCATGTCCGATCTTCTCGACCCCATGGACTATAGCATATTATGTTCCTCTGTCCATGGGATTTTCCAGGCAAGAGTACTGGAGTGGGTTGCCATTTCCTTCTCCAGAGGATCTTCCTGTCCCAGGGATCAAACCCAGGTCACCTGCACTGTAGGCAGACGCTGTACCATCTGAGCCACCAGGGAAGGAGAGGTAGCTGGCTGCAAACCAGCCCCTCCCTGTCCAGAGGCAGAGAGGCAGACTTTTGACAGCCAGAGCCTGAAGGCAAGGGGTTTCTACAACCTCAGCCCCAGAGACGGCATCCTCCACCAAACTGTGTGCAGGCTCCCCACTGCTAACCATGTCTTCCTGGGATCCTGGACGCTTGACATCTGCAGGGTGGGTCACAGCCTGAGGTCAGCTCTCCAGAGGAGACGCACGCCACGTCTAAGACGGTGATCTCGGTGCACCCAGGAAACTGAGTGGCTGGGATCGGGAAGGTGATTAAGATGCACAGCCCACATGGGACAGTGTGCTCACCAAGCACCTGGTCGCCTGAGCTGCTCGGACCTGGGAAGGTCACAAAATGCATGCCCAACCCACAGAAACTGAGCCTGAACTGTGTCTGAATGTCTCCTGTGGAGGTACGGGTCAGCAGTGGCCTGCAGCAGGGGCTCTGGGTGCAGCAGACCTTGGTATGGCAGAAGCCCTCTTGGAGGAGGTCACCATTAACCCACCATAGAACCACCAGAACTTACACAGGACTGGATAAACAGACTCTTGGAGGGCACAAACAAAACCTTGTGCGCACCAGGACCCAGGAGAAAGGAGCAGCGACCCCACAAGAGACCGACCCAGACATGCCCATGAGTGTCCAGGAGTCTCCAGGGGAGGCATGGGACCTTTTTAAGGAGGTCGCCATTTTCTTCGTTACCTCCACCATAGTTTGCTTCCCTGGCGGCTCAGAGGTTAAAGCATCTGCCTGGAATGTGGGAGACCAGGTTTGATCCCTGGGTCAGGAAGATCCCCTGGAGAAGGAAATGGCAACCCACTCCAGTACTCTTGCCTGGAGAATCCCATGGAGGGAGGAGCCTGGTAGGCTACAGTCCATGGGGTCTCAAAGAGTTGGACACGACTGAGCGACTTCATTCACTCACAATAGTTTGGCCTCCAGTCAAACAACAGGAAGGGAACACAGCTCCACCCATCAACAGAAAATTGGATTAAAGATTTACTGAACAGGGCCCCAACCACCCATCAGAACAAGACTCAGTTTCCCTCTCAGTCAGTCTCTCCTATCAGGAAGCTTCCGTAAGTCCCTAATCCTTCTCCATCAGAGGGAAGACAGACTGAAAATCACAGTCACAGAAAAATAACCAAATTGATCACATGGACCACAGCCTTGTCTAGCTCAATGAAACTATGAGCCATGCCGTGTAGGGTCACCCAAGGCAGACAGGTCATGGCAGAGAGTTCTAACAAAACATGGTCCACTGGAGAAGGGAATGGCAAACCTCTTCAGTATTCTTGTCTTGAGAACCCCATGAACAGTTTGAAAAAATAACATAGAAACTTAAAAGGAATTTCTATGTGACTGTCATAATGCTAGACATTAAGTACTGGTTAATTTTCACATATGTGAAAAAGCTAGTGTTTAATCATCTTCACACTCATTTTTACAGAGTATCTCAATTAACATCAAATCTCTTTTAGAGGAGGAGACTATATAGAATCTTTCATCTATCAATTGGCTATATGCTCAATAGGCAATAAATACTAATTATTAATAGAGTTCAATAAGAGTTTTCCCCCAATGAAAATATCATATCTGTTTGCTAAATTTAAGGTAAAAAATAGCATATTTTGAAAGTTTAAGAGAGAGTTTTCACTCTTACATTTATACATACATATATTCTTTTGAACTTTAAAAATTTTAATAGCTTTTTTATTGCTTATTTTATCCCATTATGCATCTTGAATTTATTTCTTTCCCTATTATAGTATATTTTCTAGTGGTAATTTGGACAAACTTTGCATGAGATAAGCTTTTAAAATGTTTACATATTGAAAACATTTTTACTTTATGCTTGTTCTTGAAGTAATAATGTGAATGGATATAGAATTATTCGTTATTTTTTTCTCATTTCAAATATATAACTTTATTGCCTTCTCATGTTTAATATTTTTATTAAAAGTGCACTATCAATCTGGAGGTCTCTTCTTTATATATAATCTAACTCTTCTTCTGGTAGATTTTAGATTTCTCTCTTTATCTCTTATATTAAAGACTTTCATCAAGGTGGCCTTTTTTTAATCCAACAATATTTATTCTTTATTTTAATCTGAAAAATTATGCCTTTCTTTCAATCTGAGACATTTCAGAAGATTATATTTTAAAAGTTCCTCCTTTGCTGGTTATTCATCCTTACTTCTTGCCACTACAATTGATGAATGTCAGAATTTTAGTTCTGCTCACCACATCTCTTCACATTTCCTTTATGCTCTTCATCTCTTTATCTATTTGGGTGAAAATCTGAGGAAAATAGAACTCTTGTCTCGAATAAGCAGTGTAATAGTATTTTCATTGGCACTGTGCCAATTTTAATTATCTTATCAACTTTTTAATTTAAAATTTATTTTAATAATATTTATTCCCAATAATACTATTTTTCATAACCAAACATTCTTGATTAATTAACAAATAGTTCTTTATACAGTTTAGTTCAGTTCAGTTCAGTCGCTCAGTCATGTCTGACTCTTTGCGACCCCATGAATCGCAGCACACCAGGCCTCCCTGTCCATCACCAACTCTCGGAGTTTACTCAAACTCATGTCCATCGAGTTAGTGATGCCATCCAGCCATCTCATCCTCTGTCTTCCCCTTCTCCTCTTGCCCCCAATCGCTCCCATCATCAGAGTCTTTTCCAGTGAGTCAACTCTTCGCATGAGGTGGCCAAAGTACTGGAGTTTCAGCTTGAGCATCATTCCTTCCAAAGAAATCCCAGGGCTGATCTCCTTCAGAATGGACTGTTTGGATCTCCTTGCAGCTCAAAGGACTCTCAAGATTCTTCTCCAACACCACAGTTCAAAAGCGTCAATTCTTCGGTGCTCACCTTTCTTCACAGTTGAACTCTCACATCCATACACGACCACAGGAAAAACCATAGCCTTGACTAGACGGACCTTTGTTGGCAAAGTGATGTCTCTACTTTTCAATATGCTTTCTAGGTTGGTCATACTTTTTCTTCCAAAGGAGTAAACGTCTTTTAATTTCATGGCTGCAGTCACCATCTGCAGTGACTTTGGAGCCCCCCAAAATAAAGTCTGACACTGCTTCCACTGTTTCCCTATCTATTTCCCATGAAGTGATGGGACCAGATGCCATGATCTTTGTTTTCTGAATGTTGAGTTTTAAGCGAACTTTTTCACTCTCCTCGTTCACCTTCATCAAGAGGCTTTTTAGTTGTTTCTTATCTCTCTATAAATAATCATACTTATTTTAAGGTCTTGTCTATATTGCTCAAATATCTCTATATCTTTAATATAAAGTTTTCCATTTGCTTTATCTCCTGAATTGTATTGAGTCTCTTTACAAAGCAGAAATAGAGACACAGATGTAGAGAACAAACATATGGATACCATGAGAGAAAAAGGGAAGTCAGGTGAATTGGGAGATTGGGATTGAGATATATACACTATGATGCTATATATAAAATAGATAACTAATGTGGATCTATTATATAGCACAGGGAATTCTACTCAGTGTTCTGTGGTGACCTAAATGGAAGGAAATCCCCCAAATAGGGGATATACATATATGTATAGTTGATTCTCCTTGCTGTAGAGTAGAAACTATTAATAAGACAACATTCTAAAGCAACTATATGCCAATAAATTTATTTTTTTTAATTAAAATAAAAGTCTATGAATACATATGTGCCGTGCTGTTCTGTGCTTAGTTGCTTAGTCATGTCCTACACTTTGCAACCCCATGGACAGTAGCCCGCCAGGCTCCTCTGTCAATTGGATACTCCAGGCAAGAATACTGGAATGGTTTGTCGTACCCTACTCCAGGATGTGTATGTATATGTATAGATATATATATATATATATATATATATATATTAGTGTCCTTCATAGATATATATCATTTTTATCATTTCTAATCCCTGAAATGTCCACTTTCTACTTGAGACAGTGGTGGTGGTGGTAGTTATTATCATATCTTTTCCATTGTCCCTATGGATTTGTTCCAGGAGGAGACCACTGCCATACTTGATCCTTGTGAAGGCTATTCATTAATTCAATAAACACTGGTTATGGATGGGCTGTTATTCACAACTGCCCACACTATAGATAGACTGAAAAAACTAGGTTCCTCTTCTGAAATACTTCTGGCTGAAGTATTTTACACAGATCTTCTCATGAAGCTATAAAACAGCAATACTCAGATTATAGGCCAAAAAGGACATAATTCTTCCTACTGAGACAGGTAGATAGAATATACAATAGCTAAGCAAATAGATTCTGGAATAAGACTACTTGAGTTCAGATGTAGGCTCTCCATAATATCTGTGGTTTTGGCTGAGTTAATCTCCCTCATCTGAAGTTGTTGTTGTTGTTGTTGTTTTTTAATCTGAATAAGTATATTATGCCCTACTTCATAGAATTCTGCAAGAATTAAGTGAATTGATAACCTTATGGTTCTTAGAAGTATAAAATTCTATGTGCATGTTTTGTTACGCCTAGCCACAAGACAGAACTTCTAGATTTTAGACTATCAGAATTAAGAAAATAAAAGGTATTTCAGGGATTTTCAAGGATAACAAGAATTTGTACACCAACTACTTCAGAATGCTTTTCCACATTGAGTGTTTTTACTAGAAGTTCTTGCTTTGGTTGCATTGCTGTAGGTATGATCCAATAGACATGTTGTGTGTGTTTTTTAGTATTTGACATCAGTTGGGTATTTGTAGTCTGGGAACATAAAATTGGAGAAGGCAATGGCACCCGTCCAGTACTTTTGCCTGGAAAATCCCATGGACATAGGAGCCTGGCAGGCTACAGTCCATGGGGTCGCTAGAAGTCAGACACGACTGAGTGACTTCACTTTCACTTTTCACTTTTATGCATTGGAGAAGGAAATGGCAACCCACTCCAGTGTTCTTGCCTGGAGAATCCCAGGGACCGGGGAGCCTGTTGGGCTGCCGTCTATGGGGTCGCACAGAGTCGGACATGACTGAAGCGACTTAGCAGCAGCAGCAGAATATAAAATAATAATGAACAAGTCTAAGATCATTTTACATTAAATATAGTACTTTCTAGGAGAAGGCAATGGCAACCCACTCCAGTAATCTTGTCTAGAGAATCCCCATGGACAGAGGAGCCTGGCAGGCCATAGTCCATGGGGTCACAAAGTCAGATATGACTAAGCGACTAACACACACACAGACACACACACACACACACAGTACTTTCTGGATTTTATATAAGATCACTAATGTTAGCATGCGTGCACAACATTTATTAATAGTTAATAAATATAACCATAATACTTATTTGATCAGTATCAAAATATACTGGTTTATGGAATGAAGCACTCAATGGCAAAAAAATAAAAGTGGAGGCCTTGTGAATCCATTTCAAGAGGAGTCATTATAACCAGTTTACAAGAAGAAACCAAGAACCAGTGCAGAATTTTTATTTTAATTTCTTAATGTAAAATCTTCCAAGGCTAATTACTAAAACAGTATACGTCTTTCATTTGGTACAATAGTCTAAGCTTTTCAGGCTTTTCTAGGAGAGAGAGAGTATCTTTCTTTTGTTTTCTATCTTCTCATAATAATTAAAACAATTAGCAGTGACAGAAAATAGTTAAAATACTCCTGCTTGAGATTTCAGTCCTCTCATGATTTCAATTCACAGTTCTGACTTGAAACCATCATTTCTACTCAATCTTGCTTCTCCAGTTGTAGTTCTTTAGGATGGACTGGTTGGATCTCCTTGCTGTCCAAGGGACTCTCAAGAGTCTTCTCCAACACCACAGTTCAAAAGCATCAATTCTTTAGCACTCAGCTTTCTTCACAGTCCAATTCTCACATCCATACATGACCACTGGAAAAACCATAGCCTTGACTAGACAGACCTTTGTTGGCAAAGTAATGTCTCTGCTTTTGAAGAAAGGAAGCTCTCCCATATTTTTGTTGGGGATATAAATTGCTGCAGCCAGTAAGACCCATCTGGAGGTTCCTTCAGAAACTAAAAACAGAGTTACCATATGATCCAGCAATCCCATTCCTGGACATATATCTGAAGAAAACTATAGTTTGAAAAGATACATACACCCCAGTGTTCATTGCATTGCTGTTTACAATAGCCAAGAAATGGAAACAAACTAGATGTCCATCAACAGATGAATGGATAAAGAAGATGTAGTATATATGTACAACAGAATATTACTCAACCTGGAGATTATTATACTAAGTTAAGTAAGTCAGACAGAGAAAGACAAATATTATCTGATATTGCTTATATGCAGAATCTTAAAAAAATGATAGGAAAGAACTTGTTTACCAAACAGAAACAGACTCACAAATTTAGGGAATGAACTTATGTTACCAGGGAAGAAGGATTGGGGGCAGGGAATTTGGGACTGACTTGTACTCAGTTATATTTAAAATAGATAAACAGAGACCTACTGTACAGCACATGGGAATCTGTTCAATACTATGTAATAAGCTAAATGGGAAAAGAATTTAAAAAATAATAGATGCATGTACACATATAACTTAACCACACTTTGCTATAACCTAAAGCTCAGATATGCAGATGAGACCACCCATATGGCAGAAAGTGATGAGGAACTAAAAAGCCTCTTGATGAAAGTGAAAGAGGAGAGTGAAAAAGTTGGCTGAAAGCTCAACATTCAGAAAACGAAGAGCATGGCATCTGGTCCCATTACTTCATGGGAAATAGATGGGGAAACAGTGGAAACAGTGTCAGACTTTATTTTTTTGGGCTCCAAAATCACTGCAGATGGTGGTTGCAGCCATGAAATTAAAAGACGCTTACTCCTTGGAAGGAAAGTTATGACCAACCTAGATAGCATATTCAAAAGCAAAGATATTAGTTTGCCAACAAAGCTCTGTCTAGTCAAGGCTATGGTTTTTCCAGAGGTCATGTATGGATGTGAGAGTTGGACTGTGAAGAAAGCTGAGTGCTGAAGAATGGATGCTTTTGAACTGTGGTGTTGGAGAAGACTCTTGAGAGTCCCTTGGACTGCAAGGACATCCAACCAGTCCATCCTAAAGGAGATCAGCCCTGGGTGTTCATTGGAAGGATTGATGCTGAGGCTGAAGCTCTAATACTTAGGCCACCTCAAGCGAAGAGTTGACTCATTGGAAAAGACTCTGATGCTGGGAGGGATTGGGGGCAGGAGGAGAAGGGGACGACAGAGAATGAGATGGCTGGATGGCATCACTGACTCGATGGATATGAGTCTGAGTGAACTCCAGGAGTTGGTGATGGACAGGGAGGCCTGGCGTGCTGCAATTCACGGGGTCACAAACAGTTGGATACGAATGAGCGACTGAACTGAACTGAACTGAGGAAATATAGTTATTAAAACTTTCCAAGATTAAGTGGAAATTTGGACAACTTCATAATTATAGCAATGATTAGAAAATTGACTATAGTTCTATAATGAAAAATGCACAGTTAAAATGAAGGTACAGTTAAATTTTATCTGACATTAAAACATTTAATACTTTTAAAGAACTTCAGGCCATGGAAAATGATGGAAAAGTCTGCAGTTTATAGTATAATGCCACAATAACTTTCGAACTAAAACCCACTTAAAGATAATATAAAGAAAGCTATATTTCATTTATGAATATAAAATCAAAAAATTAAAGAAACTCATTACAATAGTAAATTAGAACTTGTTGCTACTTGCCTCTCCCAACCTTGTTGACATCTAATGGAAATTATCGACAAATATGTAAAAGAAATATATATACTTTTGATTGGTACTCTTAGGTTTGTATAGTACAATAATTGCCCAATCTTATGGAAAAAAAACTGCCCCATTAATACCATATTCAAAAAGCTATCCCAGTTAAAATAAGACTTACAGTTCGGTTCAGTCATCAGTTGTGTCCGACTGTTTGTGACTCCATAGACTGCAGCATGCCAGGCTTCACTATCCATCACCAACTCCTGGAGCCTACTCAAACTCATGTCCATTGCATCAGTGATGCCATCCAACCATCTCATCCTCTGTCATCCCCTTCTCCTCCTGCCTTCAATCTTTCCCAGCATCAGGGTCTTTTCCAGTGAGTCAGTTTTTTTTTGCATCTGGTGGCCAAAGTATTGGAGTTTCAGCTTCAGCATCAGTCCTTCCAATAAATATTCAGGACTGATTTCCTTTGGGATTGACTGGTTGGATCTCCTTTCAGTTCAAGGGACTCTCAAGAGTCTTCTCCAATATCATAGTTCAAAAGAGTTACAAGTCAACATTAAACAAAAAATTGTTGCTAATGAATCTAGATCTTATGTGAAATTTAAGAATGTGTCAGAATTCTTAACTAAGGCTAGAAACTCAAAAGCTTAAAAAAGTAAGTGGGATTTAATAATTTATTATAAAACTTCAACAGAATACAATATGCTTGGAAAAAAAAAAAAAAACCACCTTTTAACCCAAATGAAATAAACACAAATTTATGTCTAGAATAGGCAAAAAATTTCTCAGAAATTGAAAGGAATAAGTAACCAACTCGAATAAAAATTGGTGGCAAATATGTCCATATAATTTATGGAAGAGTAAATCCAAAAGCTACATGAAAATAAGATAAAAAAGGAAATCTGACTGACAAGAAAAAACATGATAATTGTTTTTGTTTTCATTCCAATCCCAAAGAAAGGCAATGCCAAAGAATACTCAAACTACCGCACAATTGCACTCATCTCACATGCCAGTAAAGTAATGCTCAAAATTCTCCAAGCCAGTCTTCAGCAATACATGAACTGTGAACTTCCAGATGTTCAAACTGGTTTTAGAAAAGGCAGAGGAACAGAAATCAAATTGCCAACATCCACTGGATCATGGAAAAAGCAAGAGAGTTCCAGAAAAACATATATTTCTGCTTTATTGACTATGCCAAAGTCTTTGACTGTATGGATTACAATAAACTGTGGAAAATTCTGAAAGAGATGGGAATACCAGACCATCTGACCTGCCTCTTGAGAAACCTGTATGCAGGTCAGGGAGCAACAGTTAGAACTGGACATGGAGCAACAGACTGGTTCCAAATAGGAAAAGGAGTTCGTCAAGGCTGTATATTGTCACCCTGCTTATTTAACTTGTATGCAGAGTACATCATGAGAAATGCTGGGCTGGAAGAAGCACAAACTGGAATCAAGATTGCTGGGAGAAATATCAATAACTTCAGACATGCAGATGACACCACCCTTATGGCAGAAAGTGAAGAGGAACTAAAAAACCTCTTGATGAAAGTGAAAGAAGAGAGTGAAAAAGTTGGCTTAAAGCTCAACATTCAGAAAACGAAGATCATGGCATCTGATCCCATCACTTCATGGGAAATAGATGGGGAAACAGTGGAAACAGTGTCAGACTTTATCTTTTTGGGCTCCAAAATCACTGTAAATGGTGATTGCAGCCATGAAATTAAGACACTTACTCCTTGGAAGGAAAGTTATGACCAACCTAGATAGCATATTCAAAAGCAGAGACATTACTTTGCCAACAAAGCTCTGTCTAGTCAAGGCTATGGTTTTTCCAGTAGTCATGCATGGATGTGAGAGTTGGACTATGAAGAAAGCTGAGCACCGAAGAATTGATGCTTTTGAACTGTGGTATTGGAGAAGACTCTTGAAAAACCCGTGGACTGCAAGGAAATCCAACCAGTCCATTCTAAAGGAGATCAGTCCTGGGTCCTCATTGGAAGGAATGATGTGAAAGCTGAAACTTCAATACTTTGGCCACCTGATGTGAAGAGTTGACTCATTGGAAAAGACTCTGATGCTGGGAGGGATTGGAGGCAGGAGGAGAAGGGGAAGACAGAGGATGAGATGGCTAGAAGGCATCACCGACTTGATGGACGTGAGTCTGAGTGAACTTCGGGAGTTGGTGATGGACAGGGAGGCCTGGTGTGCTGTGATTCATGGGGTCACAAAGAGTCAGACATGACTGAGCAACTGAACTGAACTGAACTGAACCGATAATAACAAAGTTAAATTATGACATTCTATCAAATGTCCACAGTCATCAAATTAGCTGCAGGTAGGAAGAGCTATAATACGTATTTTGTGGATGGGGGAAGGATTGTGAGGAAAGAATGGAAATGTAAAGTGTTATCACACTTTTGAAAGCAGTCTGACTGT
Organism: Bubalus kerabau; assembly: GCF_029407905.1. Taxonomy (NCBI): domain Eukaryota; kingdom Metazoa; phylum Chordata; class Mammalia; order Artiodactyla; family Bovidae; genus Bubalus; species Bubalus kerabau. The sequence continues at coordinate 28,739,825 of NC_073632.1, read as the reverse complement.
ATCTCTTAATATCAAAAAATATATCAAAACTTTGACCCAGATATCCCATTCGTAGGAATTCATCACATGGAAACAAAACATTAATAAGTACAAAAAATAAAAAGAGGCTTTACTTAAGCATGCTTACTTTGTAATTGATAAAGATAAATTAGAGAGAAGAGAATACATATCAATATAGAAATGGGTAAGAAATTGAGACACAGCTACTCCAAGATGTTTTGCATTTATTAAAAAATACATTGGAGCTATACAAGCTATTGTGAAAATGTTTTCACAATACTTTGCTAGGAGAAGATCAGATAAAGAAAAGTATAAAAATAATCCCATTTTGTAATTAATGACCAAAACCTCCTCGCTAATTTGTATATCTGAATTTGAAAGAAAATATGGAAAGAAAAAATTGAATTGTAAACATAAGTTACCCCCTTGTGTTGGAGTGCAGAGTTGTTAGACACAAGAAATCATAAGAGCAGAAGGAGGAGGAAGACAAAGCAAAGAGCAGAAAAGAAAATTAAAATTGAATGTATAAAGTAAGTAAAACAGAGAATGTAATTTCTTGAGAAGAGTAATATGCTTTCAAAACAGGTCCTAAAGATTGTTTGGCTTTATCAAATTTTATAATCACATATGTACTCTTGTGGATTACATTTACATTTTCTCAACATATATCAATTGTTTAATAAAATCAAACTAAACTGATTGTTGACAGCATGGAACTTTTTGAATTGAAATCCATGGAGACTTATTCAAGTATTAGAAAATAAATTTGCACAGAATTAGGTTTTAGGGTACTGTTGTAGAAAAATGTCCTGAAGTATGACCACCAAAGTCTTTCTGTGTTCTCCCATGGACAGTCCTAATCAGTGGATCTTCCAGATGGTCTGAAATTGATCAACTGGATAACAGTTGATCCATTGCAATGCAATGGATCCAATGCAAAATCCATTGCATTTTGGGTGATAAAAACAGCTTTGTGGTTGTATTTTGGAACTCTATTCTTCTAATTAAGACCATATAATATTTTGAATAAAATTCAGTCCTTTTTTTGAAAGTTCTTATTTTTAAGGCAGCATCTGCTGAATGCAGTGAACTAATAAAAATTCCTTTCTTTCTCCAAAGAGGACCTCTTGGGTCACAACTGATCACATCATCAAGTGAGTCAAGACTGATATTTTCCACTAATAAGATTTTCATCAATCTAAGGACTCTGGAAATGAAATTAGGCTAGAATGGAGATATTACTATATCTGAAATAGTTTTCTGATAACAGTCAGTGAATAGTTGAAATGACTCTTAAAGTGTTCCCTAGAATGAATTCATTCTACAAGGGTATTCAGAAAGAAAATTTTTATTCTCAGTAAGAAAAATGTGTGTTCTCTTGGTAACTCCTGGTAGGAATTCCTTGGCTGCCACTCAAGATGAAGACCAAATTGTGAAGATGCCCTATTCAGTGAAACATGCTACTACCTTTGGAGTTGGCTCATCAATAAATAATCAGAAGGAATAGTTCCTGCCTGTCCCTTGGGAGCCACATAGGAATTTGGCTTCTGCTTACTGCTTGTTCATGGGCAGGTCCAGACCGAATGGGTAGCGGGGAAGGCCAGGCACAATGACTCATTCAGGTCTGAACACAAGGAAGGAAATGCTCAATGGTCAAATGCTATGTGGAGTTCCACTCAGAGCACCGCATATTTCCCTGAAACTTGCTTAGGAAAATATTCTAATGCTGTTTTTAGTGTGTTCTATTTGTCATTCTGAAACACAACACATTAGCTGCTTTGAACTCCTGGGCACTAAAAATATTTAAGTTACATAAGCAGATGGAGGGAAAGACTAAATGGGGCTTTTAACTCAGCACACTCAAAAGCATCTCCTTATTGCCCTAATGAATAGTGCAGCTCTTGTGAGAGGCTGTGGAAAGCCCTGCAGACAGCCAGCCCATGTTGGACAGTGCAGAGGAGCAGAGAAACCAAGATAAACAGCCATGCATAGTTTCTCCTGCTGGAATGAAAAGCAATGTTTTGCAAAAATATATACTCTTTTTCCTATTACTATTACAATTCTTGCATGACTTTCATGTCCAGTGGTTGGCTCATTCAGACTTTCAAAATGTTTGAGGGGAGAAGGAAAACAGAATGAAGAGATGTTGTTTTTGTGCCCTATTTCATCCCATGCACATTTGAAAAGCAGACACTATGTAAATATAAAAAGAAACACTTCAAATTTACTAGACCATTTATTATTATTATTATTTGCCTTTATCTGTGTTTTCTATCTTGTCTCTTTAGGTGTAAGGTTTTTCTTTATCTTTGGCACTCCTTTCTAAAGCATCTGTGTCTATATTTAGGACTGTGCCGTTGCAGTGAATCTGGAATTTTTTGAGATGTATATTGTCTATGTGTTGACGTTATATACGGAATATATTATATGAGTGATGAGAGAATCTTTATAGGGATCCTATGATACATAGCTTTATTATGCATGTAAAAGTAAATTAAATAATGAGGAAAAGCAAAATAAACAGTATATAAGTATTCACAATACAATTCTTTTTATAAATTAATTTATTTATTTTAATTGGAGGGTAATTACTCTACAATATTGTAGTGGTTTTTGCCATACATTGACATGAATCAGCCAAGGGTATACATGCATTACCGAAAACAAATGTGATACTTTTCAACACACACATCAGTTAAAGGGAGGTTAATAACCTAAATACCTGAGTCTTTGCAGGACCGACTAAAGTACTTTATGGAAAAAAACGGGAAAGGCTTCACGGTGGTATTATAGGACTTACAAAAAGGCAAAACCGAACGAAATAAATTTTAAACTAAACTTTAGTCCTTGGTTTTTGATTTAGCAATTGGGTCAAAGGTGTGCAAAATTCAAAAGGAAGCTAAGATCGAAATTTGTTTTAAAGTCATATTTATACCTAATAAGACAAAGGCCTAACTCAAAATATAAATATAACTTCACTTCATGCTAGTTTCCAAAAGAAAGACCTCAAAATTTTCTTACTCTAGGAAAAATAAAAAGACCAAGGCTGTCAAATTAACCTGCTTAGCAATAAAAAATAATTGTGTGACAGAGATTTCTCAGAGGGAAATATTTTCTAAAGCCTCTATATTTAAATAATAATAATAAAAAAAGCAATGGTACTAATTAGTGACAAACTCAGGCATGAACTAAAATGAGGGGCACAGGATAGAGGAAACTATTTGAACTATTTTAGCACTTGAAAATGTCAGACAATTTATTGAGGTTTATTCAGTTGGTTTGGAAGGTCTTAGGACTGGTTATAAAAACATTTAAGAACTAGTGGGATTGTAACTGAGTCAAAGACTAGTGTGAGCACAGAACATTTCAGGTCACTATTACACTAGTAAATGAAAGGAACAGATTAATTACTGTTCTTGAGATTAATTACTGCTCTTTTAGCTGTAATCCCATAGATAAAAGACAAATCATTAAGAAAGGAAGGCAAAAGTTAGATCAGAAAGAAAATCCATTTTGGGAAAAAAAATATGATTACACTCTCTTCATACCTCAACCCCAAAGGAAGATCGTACTCCAATTAATTTATTTCCTATGTCAGCTTTAATTTCAGGGAAATTTTGCATTCCTTTGTGATCCTTCAGTTTTTAAAAGTAAAGCAAATCTCATAAGTACTAGCCTACTTCAGAAGAATATTTTCACAATCTTTAAGATCATATTACATAACTACTTGGAGTTCTGAGGAAAAAAGGAGTTGAAGTAATTTTTTACATTGGTATAGACCAATTTTTTAAAACATGGAGTCATTTATGGAAATTGTTATTCAGCTAATTAAATATATTTACATTCTAACCTCTAATCATTTACATTCAATCTCTGATCCAGGCTTTATGTTATATATCTCTTACTACAAGAAGAAATCCAGCATATTTTCAAGTCACAAATAACCTAAGAGTCACAGGTTCTGAATTCAAACACTTTACTACTTTTGTAAAGTTCTTTGCTTAATCTCATTCTATTCGCTCATCCACTGAAGTCAGTTGAAAGGAAGCATACTTAAAGCAACCTTTGCCTCAGAAGGAAGCCTATTTTAAATGAAAATTTCTAGATTTCCCAATTCCTGAAACATCATAACCAAAAGTCACTTCACATGATTGGCTATGGGACACAACAGAAATCAATACTATTTCCCTTATAAAAATCTGCAAATGTTTACATAAACTTTTTATAAAATTTATTAATTAATCTTGCGGTGTTCCCTGTAGACACTTATGTTGTTTTGCCGCCTTGCCCAGTGATGAGTGGGGAGACTCGGAGAAGGAGACGGAACCCACATTTTGAAAACCAAAAATATTATTTTAGGTTTTTTCTCCCCCCCTTGGGTACTCTTGGATTACCGCGGGAGTTACTTGCTGCCTTTGTGCTAAATGTTCATGTTGGCTCTGTGTGTAGAAAGTGAATCATCTCAGGTGTTGAATGTTTCTTCATAGCTTCAAATTTCAGGACAGCAATTATACACCATTCAATAGGGTGTGAGCAGAATTGGTAAAGGAGTATTCAAATAAGGCATGTTTCAAATCCCACTTATTCTGTTCTCTTATATTACAAACAAAATAAAATAAATAATGATATTAACAATTCTTTTAAAACTAAAAAGACTCCCTTTCTTTACAAATTTAAGTTTCATGGGTCTCACAGAAGCCAAAGCCATGAAGTTTTTCCATCCCCTTATCCTACTTTTAGATTATTTTTTTTTCACTTGATGGTGATTCAGAGAAAAATGAATGGCTATCATCAAATAACTTTATCCAAGTCACTGGAGCACCCTCCCTTTCTTCTTTCCTCTCCTTAGTTTTCTTACCCGCCACACACACACACTGGAATGGAGCTGTGAGCATCATTTTCCTTGTTCTAAAGACATCACAAAAGCAACAGGACAAGTGTGAACTGCGGCCAACTTTTATTTCTTTTCCTTTCAGTAAATACTGTGGTGTGGTTCACAAGGCTTCAGCTCCATTCCTCAAGTCTCCAGTCACTCTTGCTGTGACTGGTGCGGGCAACCAGGGCAAGAACAGAATCAGAGAAAAAGTACAAAGAAGAAAAGGACAGCTGCAGGAGAGGGAGATACGCAGGAAATTGATGCTGTTGTTCAATCACTAAGTCATGTCTGACTCTTTGTGACCCCACAGACTGCAGCATTCCAGGTTTCCCTGTCCTTCGCTATCTCCCAGAGTTTGCTCAAGCTCATGTCCATTGAGTCGGTGATGCCATCCAACCATCTCATCCTCTGTTACCCTCTTCTTATTTTGCCTTCAATCCTTCCCAGCATCAGGGTCTTTTCCAATGAATCGGCTCTTCATATCAGGTGGCCAAAGTATTGGAAATTGAGGAGATAATTCTTTTTCAAAGTAGTTTCTATTATGCATACTTTTTTTAAATTTTATTTTATTTTTAAACTTTACACTATTGTATTGGTTTTGCCAAATATCGAAATGAATCCACCACAGGTATACATGTGTTCCCCATCCTGAACCTTCCTCCCTCCCCATACTATCCCTCTGGGTCGTCCCAGTGCACCAGCCCCGAACATCCAGTATCGTGCATCGAACCTGGACTGGCGACTCGTTTCATATATATTATACGTATTTCAATGCCATTCTCCCAAATCATCACACCCTCTTCCTCTCCCACAGAGTCCTATGCATACTTTTATTAGGATTTTTGTAGGGGAAAATGAGGAAAACCTTATAAAATGACACAAAGCTGGACTTTTATAGAGGTAAAGTTATGGCTGGTTCCTATCACATCTGATCAACTGTCCCATAAATCCCTTGAATTAAATTTAACTCAATGGGAAAAGCCAAAGTTCTTTGCCATTAAAGTAATATAGGTATCTACTGATTGCATTATTATTTTAAACAAATAGTCTTTTCCAACTTCCAACAATTTGAGTAGTTCTAAGTTTACAATACAAAGTCACAGATCTCTGAAGTTGCAAAGAATATTTACATCAAATATTCACAAGTGCCATTCAAATTTACCAATATCTTTTTTTTAATTTTATTATTATTTTTTTTACTTTACAATATTGTATTTGTTTTTCCATACATCAACATGCATCTGCCACGGGTGTACACGTGTTCCCCATCCTGAACCCCTCTTCCACCTCCCTCCCCATACCATCCCTCTGTGTCATCCATGTGCACCAGCCCCAAGCTTCCTGTATCCTGCATTGAACCTGGACTGGCGATTCGTTTCTTTTAGTACATTTTTAAACTACGACTGCCACTACTTGGGGCAAGCTAAGTAAATAAATGTCCTTTTACCTTGTAATCAATATATTCAGATTTAATGCAAAAAAAGAAATGTGAATTCCAGATTTAAAGACAGTGAATTAGAAAAGAAACTGAAGGAGGAAAAGTGCAGAAGCAGAGAACAGAAATGAAGGATGAATGAAGTCTCTCAGTCATGTCCTACTCTTTGCGACCCCATGGACTGTAGCCTACCACTCTCCTCCATCCATGGGATTTTCCAGGCAAGAGTACTGGAGTGGGTTGCGATTTCCTCCTCCAGAGGATCTTTCTGCCCCAGGGATTGAACCCAGGTTTCCTACATCAGAAATGAAGGATGAATGAGTAGATTATAAAGTAATTACACTGTTGTGACTGTCTTCAGATTACTATTCCAATGGACAATTTACAAATCACCTTCTAAACTCTTTCTTCCCTACCTCTATTTTTATACACTCAGTTCAGTTCAGTCACTCAGTCGATTGAATCTCAGCACGCCAGGCCTCCCTGTCCATCACCAACTCCCGGAGTTCACTCAGACTCACATCCATCAAGTCAGTGATGCCATCCAGCCATCTCATCCTCTGTCATCCCCTTCTCCTCCTGCACCCAATCCCTCCCAGCATCAGAGTCTTTTCCAATGAGTCAACTCTTCACATCAGGTGGCCAAAGTACTGGAGTTTCAGCTTTAGCATCATTCCTTCCAAAGAAATCCCAGGGCTGATCTCCTTCAGAATGGACTGGTTGGATCTCCTTGCAGTCCAAGGGACTCTCAAGAGTCTTCTCCAACACCACAGTTCAAAAGAATCAATTCTTCGGCGCTCAGCCTTCTTCACAGTCCAACTCTCACATCCATACATGACCACTGGAAAAACCATAGCCTTGACTAGATGGACCTTTGTTGGCAAAGTAATGTCTCTGCTTTTGAATATGCTATCTAGGTTGGTCATAACTTTCCTTCCAAGGAGTAAGCGTCTTTTAATTTCATGGCTGCAGTCACCATCTGCAGTGATTTTGGAGCCCAAAAAAATAAAGTCTGACACTGTCTCCACTGTTTCCCCATCTATTTCCCATGAAGTGATGACAAATTTTTCCCAGACATATATTTGAAACAATTCAATGTATTCATGTTTAAATATAATGCCACTGAATTATTCATTTTAGGAACTATCCAGGATGATTTAACATCATTTCAAAAAAGTCTACCTCTGTAAAATATCAACTGCATTAAATATAACTTCTGAGATTTGCTTAATCCTGTTTGATTTTTAGAATTAAAAAAAAATTAAAGTGAGGTTGAGTCCTTCACATGGCTTGACAGATTGATCTGCTTGTGGCCAGGACTAGTAACAGGATAGTAAATACCAGTAAAATTTGGAGGTCTTTTGGTTTATTTGGCCTATTTGGTCTATTTCAGTCTCAATAATGCAATTAGATGATTTGAGAGAAAGACAATTGTTAGATAGCATATATCCAACAAAATTTTTAAATATCTTACTTTGTAAAATAATTGTTTTGAAAGAATTTTATGAAGATGTCCTTGAAGGATCAGATACTTAATTTTCTGAATGAATCAGGGTCTCAAATGTCACACCGTGGTTTTATTTCTGACTGGTTTTAAGCTTCCAGGAAAAAGAATATCTTGATTCCATTTTAGATGCAACACTTAGACACCTTATAACTGTTCTCTATAAAGACTAATCCTAGAAATAATCAGAGCATGTTAGGTGTGGTTAGTGAATGTAACGTCTGAACTAGAGATTTTATCAGTGAGACAAATATAGCTCTGTACGTCCCAAAATTGTGCCCTGAGTAAAAGCTTGTGAATGAAAAATGCCACTAGCCATTTTTTTTTAAATCGGTAATCAAAGGATATTATAGCTATCAAGCCACTACAGCTTCCCTTGTCAGTGACTCTGTGGGAACTCAGGATGGAAACAAACAGGAAGCTGTTCATCAAGCCCTCAGCACTGTAGCCACCCTGAGAAGACTCAAGAAGGGGATGGAGGGGGATACTGGCCCTAAGAGCTAAGGTGCACATCAGAGGAATGATGTCAGTAAGCCCAAATTCTTGCATCTTCTCATACACAGAAACACACCAAATTCATTAACTTGAGATGTCTGATTTTCTTTAACAAACCATACATTTTTGATGGTCAGACTACCTGGTCTTTGTTGCAAAAACTCGTAGATTTCCCAGCTCCTTCCTTACTCTCTCCAGAGTAATCCCTTAGAGTTAACTGAGATGCCAGGCCATGTTTCTGGGCTTGAAGACCTCAGAAAGTCTGCCAAATAAAATGTAAAATTCTACTATCGTTGCTGTTGTTTAGTCATTAAGTGAGGTCCCACTCTTTTGCAATCCCAGGGACTGTAGCCCACTGGGCTTCTCTGTCCATGAGATTTCCCAGGCAAGAAAACTGGAGTGGGTTGCCATATCTTTCTCTAGCAGAACTTTCTGACCCAGGGGCCAAACCTGTGTCTCCTACATTAGCAGGCGGATTCTTTGCCACTGAGCCATCTGGGAGCAAAACTCCACTTATAGCAAAACTCCACTTACATGTGATTTTTTTTCAGTCTAATGTAAATATATAATATTTTAAATATTTAGTGGAACACTTAAAAATGTAAAGTATCCAATGGTTAGTATGTGTAAGAAGCTAACTAGAATGATATAGTGGTACTAATACTAATAAGGATGACTAATAATCAAACAGCTTCTTTGTATGTCCCTGTATTTCATTCACACACATATATATTCATTTGTATATTTTTTCAACAGATATAATGCAGCAATTATTTCTGTTTTATAGATGAAAATATTGATGTTCAGATCCCCAAGTGACATGGTAATTGACTGCCAAAGCCAGAGTTAGAGCTGGCTTCATTCTATTTTACACTGTCAAAATGAAAACAAGGTCGGTTTCGAAAAATTCTGGAGTTGAATTAAATGCAAAATCAGGATTGTGAGTATTAACCAGTCTGGTCATCTGAATAATAAACTGAATCAGAATACTCAAGCTCAGAATAATTTATTCAGTTTTCCTTCCACTTTCTCCTCTTTTGATATATCATGCAAATAAATTGCAACAATATTTTTACTTTGGTGAAATACATTTATAAACCATCTTCAAGAGAATCAGACATAAAACACACAGGGTTTCTGCAACCTGCAAGATTAAAAGCCTGGTAGCAGCTTTCATCTCACTCTGTACTTGAACCTGTCTGTGCTGACTGAGCTAGCAGACTGTTTAAAGTTCCTGTGGTTTGGGCAAAAGCCAGTCTTTAGAGACACAGTTTCATAGAAGAGAGGTTTTTTTTTCCCCTTATGACTGGCCAAGTTTTAAATCCTTCCTTGGTTGATTCTGATCAGGAAGGTAACACTGTGAGAAGGTACCATGGAGGGTGAGAGTCCATTTGTTGAGGAGAAGGTGTGTTTTATTAAAAGAAAAATTAGTAATAGAAAAACATAAGCTGTGAAAAGGGATAGAAACAAAAACATTTTGGGTTTATATCAGAAACTAAAAGAGGGGTTATTCTTAAATCACTCTTTTGCCTCTGGACTTGTAACTGTCTGTACACAAATAAAGCCAGCCACCCCCTTGTCACTCCAGTGTCACTGCCATTCTCCTTGGTTGATTCTGAAGAGATTTTTTTATTTCATTCAGTCACTCACTCATTCACTGATACTTTCCTTCATTTTTCACTTGTGCCTGCAAAAAACAATGCCAGGGTTCTAAATTCCAAGTTTAGCTCTCTAGGTCCATCTCCCTCTACTCTGTAATCATTTAGTCTCAAAATTACTGAAATTTCTTTTTCTTTAATCCAGTGTAGTCTAAAATAGGACAATCTTTTGAAACAGGTAACCTAACTTCTTTTTGGCAAAGAAATGTGTGTCACGTATTTCCATATCTTCACTTCAAAAATCCAAATGTAAGTATCTATACATTACTCATGCTAGAATAATATAACAATTGCTTTCATATTCTTTGAAAGATACAATCACCAAAAACTAAGGCAGAGACTCTTAACCAAGGGAACATGTAATCCCTCAAATTACAAATAATCCCTCAAGTGAGACTTAATGAATATATGAATATGTGAAATAACATAATTTTTTATGTCATATGTATATATAGATGTGGGCTTCCCAGATAGTTCATCAGTAAAGAATCCACTTGCAATGCAGGAGACATAGGTCAGGAAGCTCCCCTGGAGAAAGAAATGGCAACCCACTCCAGTATTCTTGCCTGGGAAATCCCATGGACAGAGGAGCCTGAAGGGCTGCAGTCCATGGGGCCTCAAAGAGTCAGACATGACCGAGCAGGAAGAGCGGTGCTGTGCTGTGCTAAGTCACTTCAGTTGTGTCTGACTGTGACCCTATGGACTTCAGCCCATGAGGCTCCTCTTTCCATGGGGTTCTTCAGGTAGGAATACTGGCTTGCAATGCCCTCCTCTGGGAGATCTTCCTGACCCAGGGATTGAACCTGCATCTCTTATATCTCTTGCATTGGCAGGTAGGTTTTTCACCACTAGCACTGCCTGGGAAGTCCATGTGGGGATATATATATATATATATATCTTAAATATATAAATTCATTTTATACATATAATATATAAAATATCCAGTAAAGACTTGATATTTTTATCAAATTCTCAGAGTAGCCTGTGACACAAATACAAAACTGTGGATTACTTCTGTGTACATACTTTTATTAAAATCACTAGTGAAATACATTTTATTGCTATTTGGCAATGATGATGCTTATCAGTTAAGGAAAATGTTCTATCAAACACACTCTTCTAAGTCTTCTTTCTTCCATGAAAGTAGTAGTCACAGATTCACATGTGCTATTATACTCTATTGCATAGGAGACAAACATTAAAAACCAAACAAAATACTTCACTAAAAACACTTCACTTGAGCCTATTTTCTTAATCATATCCTGTGCTTTGTTTTCCTTCCAAATTTAAAATTCTTTAGGACAATTCTACAATCATCCTTATATCGCCCATGAATCATTTCACCTTAATCTCTGAGACCTGAGTTCTACCTAATCTAACTTTTGAAAGTTTTATGGGATTTTGCATTTATTAGTAAATTGAATCATCATACAAACTCTGAAAAAGCTATTGAGGACTAAGGACTCCAGCCATCCATTGGCTAAGACTCCACTTTCCAATGCAGGGGACACAGTTTCAATCCCTGGTTGGGGAACTGAAATCCCACATGCCAGGAAGGAGCCAACAAAAACAACACAAAAGATATGGGGGTCTAAAAGGCAAAGGAAGAAGAAGAAATTGGCTTGTTGAAATCAGTTTGTAAATAATGGAACTGGGAATTAAACCTCATGAGTCCATTCTTCTGCTCTTTCTCCTACACTGTCATTTCTCCCTTTGCTAACATCATGAAAGTGAAAGTGAAGTTGCTCAGTCCTGTCCGACTCTTTGCGACCCCATGGACACCAGGCTCTCCATCCGTGGGATTTTCCAGGCAAGAGTACTGGAGTGGGTTGCCATTTCCTTCTCCAGGGATTCTTCCTGACCCAGGGATCGAACCCAGGTCTCCCTCATTGTAGACAGACGCTTTACGGTCTGAGCCATCAGGGAAATCCAACATCATAGTTTGCTAAATCATAGTTTTCTGCATTCCTGCTTTACTTCCTATTTACCTTTTTCAAAGTTCTATTTTTCTGCTTTACTTCTTGATGATATTTGTTGTCACATATCTCTTTGAACCTATCAAACCATTATATTTATCTACTTTTCATTCACTCATTCATCATTCATTCATGCAAACTTTCTCCTAACTTTCTTATAATTCATTTAAAGCAAACCATTATTGGCTTTAAATTTCAAAAAAAATTAAAGAAGGGTTTCTTTGTTCAGAAATTAACTGTTCTTTCTGTTCCTCCTAGATTAATGTAAAATTCTAATTTTAATCACTAGATGAAAACTCCAGTTTTATCAAAACTCCAATTTTGTCTTTTATCATTTTGCTTCTCTTAGAGCAATGATCTGGAAAGATCAATCTCTAGATATGGAGAAAAAAGAAGATATTAATAATGATCATGTTAATGTTTGGATGCAAGGATTTATCTTGGGGAGACACATTGAGTTTCTTTTGCTTACTACTCCCTGAATATATCTTTACATTTTTCTACCCTTCACTTGTGAAAAGATTATCCTAACTCTTCTTCCTAATTGTTTAAGCCATATGCAATATATAATATTTAGTACCAATTTTAATACTTCTGTGATGTCCTTCCTTAACATTACAGCCTAAATTCAATTCATGGTTCCCTAAAAATGTTAACAAATATTTTATTAACTCATTGCAAATAGTTGTATGAGTTAAGTGGAACCAGATTCATCAAGGAAGAGCCAAATCTTTAGGATTATTATAGCTTCACAAAGAATTGATCCCATTACCATTTTGAAGTACTTTATCTGTGATAATTCTCTTTGACCTATTTTATCTGATATTTATCTGATATTAACATAGTTATGTAGCTTTCTTACTCTTTATGGTTGGGTGGTATCTATTTCTACTCCTTTGTTTTATAACCTACCATAATTTATATGTAGAGTATTTTTTGTAAATGGCATATAGATACGTATATTTTAATCCAGTCTTATAATTTCTATTCATTAATTGGAGTTTTTAGACCATTTATGTTTAATTCAATTAATAACATTGTTGGCATTGTCTACAGTCTTGGTAATTTAAGAATTTGTTATTTTTCCTTGCCTTCTTTCTATTTGTTTAATGAACTGTTTTCTGGCTTTCCAATTTAATTTCTCTGTGACTTTTTGAATATGCCTACTTCTATTTATTTTTATTATATTACTTCAGGTAAAATATAAGTAAAAACTAGTGTAATTCAATTTGCCTTTATCCATCATTTATATTAAAAAGCAGACACGTTACTTTGCCAACAAAGGCCTGTATAGTCAAAACTACGGTTTTTCCAGTAGTCATGTATGGATATGACAGTTGGGCCATAAGGAAAGCTGAGCTTTGAAGAATTGATATTTTTGAACTGTGGTGTTGGAAAAGACTCTTGAGAGTCACTGGACAGCAAGGAGAGCAAATCAGTCAATCCTAAAGGAAATCAGTCCTGAATATACATTGGAAGGACTGATGGTGAAGCTGAAGCCTGGCATGCTGCAATCCATGGGGGTACAAAGAGTCAGACATGAGTGAGCAGCTGAATTGAACTGAACTCAGACAATGGCACCCCACTCCAGTACGCTTGCCTGCAAAATCCTATGGATGGAGGAGCCTGGTAGGCTGCAGTCCATGGGGTCGCTAAGAGTCGGGCACAACTGAGCGACTTCACTTTCACTTTTCACTTTCATTCACTGGAGAAGGAAATGGCAACCCACTCCAGTGTTCTTGCCTTGAGAATCCCAGGGACAGGGGACCCTGGTGGGCTGCCATCTATGGAGTCGCACAGAGTCGGACATGACTGAAGCGACTTAGCAGCAGCAGCAGCAGCAGACACTCACATAATACCCAGACTACAATTAAAATTTTTTGCTTAATGAGATAATTCTAATTATTTAATAAATATAAATTGAGATAAAAAACATATAGTCTTCCATATTTACTCATTTGCTTGCCAATCCCTGGGCTATTCATTTCTTTCTACTGATTAAAGTGGTCATCTAGTGAGTTTCCTTCAGCCTAAGAACTTCTTTACCATTTCTTGTTGTGCAGGTCTGCTGGCAAGTAATTCTCTCACCTTTTATTTATGTAGCAAACATTTACATAAATTTAACCCAAGTTTAAATCACATGTTGGTTCAAAAATAATTTCTACTACTTTGAACATCAATGCTCTTTGGAAAAATAGATTAATGCTTTTGTAAAAAGTTAAACAAATCTACCCCTTACATATGTGAACCATATTTATGTGAGATATGTGTGATGTATAGAAATGCTGAATCTTACTTGTTTGTTTACAGATTCTGAATGAATGTTTAAACCAAATGGAGAAAACCTGAAAGTGTTTATCTGGCCAAGTGGTTTGGTAACATTTAGCATAATTCTTAAGAGCCCTAGAATTTTCAGAATGGTAAATGAGCACTGGTTTCAGCTTAAAGTCACAGGCTGCATCAGCCCCTACCAAGAGAGTCTGCTTGCCCTTTGAAATGTTGAAGCCAAATATTGACTTCTTTCTAGTTATGGTATCATCTTCTAACAGGAGGCTCTTTCATATGCATTGCTGTTTAATGTAGTCACTTTCATGTACTCTCTTTGTTAAAACTTCTGGATAAGTTGCTTCAGCTTCTACATTAGCACTTGCTGCTTTATCTTGTGCTTTTTTTGGGAAGGCTCCTTTCCTACTCATGAATCAACTTCTGCTAGCTTCAAACTTGTCAAAATTTTCTTCTGCAGCTTCCTTACCTTTCTCAAACTTCATAGAACTGAAGAGAATTAAGGCCTGGATCTGAACTCAGCTTTGGTTTAAGGAAATATTGTGTGTTGTTTTAACTTCTATCCAGACCATTTTCTCCATAAGTTGAAAAAAAAAAAAAAAACAAAACAATAAAGGCTGCTTCATTTTCTTATCACTCATGTATTTTTAGCAGTTTTAATTCCTTCAACTTTTCCTTTGCATTCACAATGTGTCTGTTTAGCACAAGATGCCTAATATTTCAGCTTTCCTTACTAAGGTTAATCATTTCAAGCTTTTGATTTAAACTGAGAGAAGTGTGATGCTTCTTTTCACTTGAACACTTAGAGGGCACTGTAGGATTATTAATAGGCCTAATTTTATTATTGCTGCATCTTGGGGAATAGGGAGGCCCAAGGAGACAGAGAGAGACTGGGGTAAAGGCTAGTGAGAGGAGCAGTCAGAACACACTCGACATTTTAAATTAAGTTCTCTGTCTTACATGAGTGCAGTTCACAGTGCCCCCAAAGCAACTGCAATTATAATATCAAATATCACTGATCACAAAATACCATAACAAATATAACATTATAATAATAAAAAGCTTGAAATATTGAGAGAATTACCAAAATGCAATATAAAGACATGAAGGAGTAAATGATGTTGGAAAAAATATTGCCAATAGACTTGTTCAGTGAAGAGCAGTTACAAACCTTCACTGTGTAAAAATTGCAATATATGTGAAGTGGAATAAAGAGAAGTGAAGTAGAACAAGATGTTCCTATAATATTAGGCTATATTTTTTTTCACACACTGCTTGAGTGGTACATTTAGGGTAATAAACAAGGCCTAGAATATAGAGCCAAGCTGCTGCTGCTGCTAAGTCACTTCAGTCATGTCCGACTCTGTGCGACCCCACAGATGGCAGGCCACCAGGCTCCCCCATCCCTGGGATTCTCCAGGCAAGAACACTGGAGTGGGTTGCCATTTCCTTCTCCAATGCATGAAAGTGAAAAGTGAAAGTGAAGTCACTCAGTCGTGTCTGACTCGTCACAACCCCATGGACTGTAGCCCACCAGGTTCCTCCCTCCATGAAATTTTCCAGGCAAGAGTACTAGAGTGGGTTGCCATTTCCTTCTCCATACAGCCAAACAGACCTAGCCAATATCCAATTTTTGTCAATTACTGGATATGTGGTGTTAGGAATATTTTTTACACCCTTGTTTTCTTATATATAATGTTAGAGTTATCATATATATTATCAATAATATTTAATTTTTCTAAAATAAATACAGATAGATATAAATATAGATATATAGACCTATCATCAGTTCAGTTCAATGGCTCAGTTGCATCTGACATTTTGCCACCCCATGGAAGGCAGCACGCCAGGCTTCTCTGTCCATCACCAACTCCTGGAGCTTGCTCAAACTGATGTCCATCGCATCAGTGATGCCATTCAACAATCTTATCCTCTGTCATTCCCTTCCCCACCTGCCTTTAATCTGTTCCGGCATCAGGGTCTTTTCCAGTGAGTTGGTTCTTTGCATCAGGTAGCCAAAGCATTGGAGTTTCAGCTTCCATCAGTCCTTCCAATGAACATTCAGGACTGATCTCTTTTAGGATGGACTGGTTGGATCTCCTTGCAGTCCAAGGGACTCTCAAGAGTCTTCTTCAATGCCACGGTTCAAAAGCATCAATTCTTCACCGCTCAGCTTTTTTTATAGTCCAACACTCACATCCATACATGACTACTGGAAAAACCATAGCTTTGACCCGATGGACCTATGCTGATTAAGTAATGTCTCTGCTTTTTAATATGTTGTCTAAATTGGTCATAACTTTTCTTCCAAGGAGTAAGCGTCTTTTAATTTCAAGTCTGAAGTCACCATCTGCAGTGATTTTGGAGCCGCTATAAATAAAGACTCTCACTGTTTCTATTGTTTCCCCACCTATTTGCCATTAAGTGATGCAACCAGAGGCCATGATCTTCGTTTTCTGAATGTTGAGCTTTAAGCCAACTTTTTCAGTTTCGTCTTTCACTTTCATCAAGAGGCTCTTTAGTTCTTCTTCACTTTCTGCCATAAGGGTGGTGTCATATGCATATCTGAGGTTATTGCTGTTTCTCCTAGGAATCTTGATTACAGCTTGTGCTTCATTCATCCCAGCATTTCACATGATGTACTCTGCATATAACTTAAATAAGCAGGGTGACAATATAAGCCTTGACATATTCCTTTCCCAATTTGGAACCAGTCTGTTGTTCCATGTCCAGTTCTAACTGTTGCTTCTTGACCTGCATACAGATTTCTCAGGAGGCATGTCAGGTGGTCTGGTATTCCGATCTCTTTAAGAATTTTCCACAGTTTGTTGTGATCCACACTGTCAAAGGCTTTGGCATAGTCAATAAAGCAGAAATAGATGTTTTTCTCGAACTCTCTTGCTTTTTTGATGATCCAGCAGATGTTGGCAATATGATCTCTGGTTCCTCTGCCTTTTCTAAAACCAGCTTGAACATCTAGAAGTTCATAATTCACATACTGTTGTAGCCTGTCTTGGAGAATTTTGAGCATTACTTTGCTAGCGTGTGAGATGAGTACAATTGTGTGGTAGTTTGAGCATTCTTTGGCATTGCCTTTCTTTTGGATTGGAATGAAAAGTGACCTTTTCCATTCCTGTGGCCACTGCTGAGTTTTCCACATTAGCTGGCATATTGAGTGAAGCACTTTCATGGCATCATCTTGTAGGCTTTGAAATAGCTCATCTGGAACTCCATCCCCTCCACCAGCTTTGTTCATAGTGATACTTCCTAAGGCCCACTTGACTTCACATTCTAGGATGTATGGCTCTAGGTGAGTGATCACACCATTGTGGTTATCTGGGTCATGAAGATCTTTTTTGTATAGTTCTTCTGTGTATTCTTGCCACCTCTTCTTAATATCCTCTGCTTCTGTTAGGTCCATACTGTTTCTGTTCTTTATTGTGCTCATCTTTGTTGAAATTTCACCTGGTATCTCTAATTTTCTTGAGGAGATCTCTAATCTTTCCTATTCTATTGTTTTACTCTATTTCTTTGCATTGATCACTGAGGAAGGCTTTCTTATCTCTCTTTGTTTTTCTTTGGAACTCTGCATTCAAATGGGTATATCTTTCCTTTTCTCCTTTGCCTTTCACTTCTCTTCTTTTCTCAACTATTTGTAAGCCCTCCTCAGACAACCATTTTGCCTTTTTGCATTTCTTTTACTTGGGGATGGTCTTGATCATGCCTCCTGTATATGTCACGTATTTTGACCTATCTCAAGTGCTTAATAAATAATCACTATTTTAGATGGTGCTCCATTTCTTCTTTTAATGACAAAGCAGGGACATAATTTAAGGAGCTTAATTACTTCTCTAAAAATACGGAGTGGTGATTTATTTGTCACAACCAACACTTGGTCATTTTATGATGCCTGCTATCAGCTTAACTTAAACATCTGCACACAATTTGTTCAATTTTCTTTAAAAAAAAATTCTGGATCTTCTTTTGTCACTGCTTTTCATTTATTTATTTAATACTATTATTTTTAATTGTCACTGTGCTGGGTCTTTGTTGTGGTTCATGGGCTCTTTGTTGCAGTGTGTGTGCTTTCTCTAGCTGCGGCACATGGGAGCTTCCCTTGTTGAGGGGCACGAGCTCTAGAGCACATGGACTCATCAGTTGTGGTGCACAGCCTTAGTTGCCCTGCAGCATGTGAGATCTTAGTTCCCTGATCAGAGAGTAAACCTACATCCCAGCATTAGAATGTGGATTCTTAACCATTGGAGCACCAGGGAACTGCCTGTTCAATTTTTCAAATTTTGTCCCATTCAAAATTTCTATGAAGATGGACTGATGAACAGACATACAGTGAAATAGGAATAATAAAATATAATGTTAGAATCTAGATGATGGCTCTGTGGGCATTCTCTATAAAATTCTTTCTACTTTTCTCTACGTTCTCATTGTTTATACATAATTAAGTATTAAGATTAAAACTCCCTGAATCAAATGCCAGATTAGGAATATATATGTAATTACATTAATCTAAAATAGTTCTCCCTCAAAACTGCTTTTAAGGAAAAAAAAAAAAAAACTGGCACATGTAAGTGTTTAGTTTTCAAAGAGGATCAACAAGACTATATACATGTGGAAGAAATCAGTCTTACTTGGCATTTGGTAGTCTGAAACATAGCTCATCCTCTTAGTACTAATCAACAAATTAGTGTGTATTTAGCCAAAAGTAATTATTCAGTGCCAAGGAAAATGTAACTTCACTGAAGTTTATTCATGGAAAATTCCCTAGTGTATCAAAGTGTAACTAAAGTTGAAGTTCAAAAATGAATTTGGGCAGTAAAAAAAAAAAAATCAACAAAATGAAAAGGAAACCTAATTGAATGGGAAAAATATTTGAAAATGATATGCCCAATAAGGAGTTAATATCCAAAATATATGTGATTCATACAACTCAATAACAAAAAATATCTAATTAGAAAAGTGGACAGAGGATATGAGTATGTATTTTTCCAAAGAAGATATACAGATGGGCAACAGATACGTGAAAGTATACCCAACATCACAGCTGACTAACAGCTCAGTCATGTTAGACTTTTCGCAATTGCATGGACTATAGCCCTCCTACTCTTCTGTCCATGGGATTTTTCAGGCAAATATATATGGAAGAGGTAAATTTCCTTCTCCAAGGGATCTGCCCAATCTTGAAATCGAGCCAGCATCTCCTGCGTCTACTGCAATACAGGTAGATTCTTTATAATTGAGCCTTCAGGGAAGCCCAAGCCATAATGAGCTATCAAATCACACTTGTCAGAATTGTTATCATCAAAAAGACAAGATATAAAATGTATTGGAGAAAAAGGAACCCTCTCACACTGTTGGCAGGAATGTAAATTGGTGTAGCCACTACACAGTATGGGGATGCTTCAAAAATATTAAAAGTATAGCTACCATATGACCCAGCAATTCCACTTCCAGGTATTTTTTTCAAAGAAAATAAAAACACCAATTAAAAAGTATATATGCACCTCAGAGAAACTTTGGTTCAAGATGGCAGAGTAGAAGGACATGTACTCTTCTCCTCCTGTGAGAGCACTGAAGTAGCAAAGGAAGATGATGGAGCACACCAAAAAAGATACTCCATGTCCAAAGACAAAGGAGAAGCAGCAATGAGATGTTAGGAGTACAATCAGGATGAAATCAAATACCATTCCTGCCGGGTAGGTGACCCACAAACTGGAGACCAATAATACTAAAGAAGTTCTCCTACTTTTGTGAAAATTCTGAGGCCTGTGTCAGGTTTGCTAACCTTGGGATCTGGCAAAGAGATTAGGAATCCCCAGGAGACTGACTTTGAAAGCCAGAGGGATTTAATTACAGGATTTCCACAGAACTGGGGGAAATAGACTTTATTCCTGGAGGATACAAACAACATCTTGCATGCACCAGGACCACGCATCAACAGTATAGTTGAAGCAGAAGATGAATAAGTGACCTGGAAGACTGAATGGTGGAAATCGCTGACACGAAACAGAATATAGGAAAACAAAAAAATTAAAAAAAAAAATGAAGACAGCCTAAGAGACCTCTGGGGCAACATTAAATGCACCAATATTCACATTATAGGGGTCCCTGAAAGGAGAAGAGAGAGAAAGGGACCCAAGAAAAAATTTGAAGAGATAATAGCTGAAAACTTCCCTAACAGGGGAAAGGAAATAGTCAACCATGTCCAGCAAGAGCAGAGTCCCAAGTAGGATAAACCCAGAGAGGAACCCACTGAGACACATAGTAATCAAACTGACAAAAATGAAACACAAAGATAAAATATTAAAAGAAACAAGGGAAAACAACAAATAACATGAAACAGAATTCCCATAAGATTATCAATTGATTTCTCAACAGAAACTCTACAAGCAAGCCAGAAGAGAACGGGACCATATATTTGAAGTGATGAAATGGAAGAACCTACAACCAAGAACATTCTACCCAGCAAGACTCTCATTCGGATTTGATGGAGAAATCAAAAGCTTTACAGACAAGCAAAAGGTAAGAGAACACAGCACCACCAAACCAGCTTTACAACAGATACTAAAGGAACTTCTCTAGGTAAGCAACATAAGACAAGGGAAAGACCTACAAAAATTAAACCCAAACCAATTAAGAAAATGGTAATAGGATCATACATATTGATAATTACCTTCAATGTAAATGGATTAAATGCACTGACCAAAAGATATAGACTGGTTGGGTGGATGAAAACATGTGCATATATATGTGCACTTCCACTTACCAGATCACTCTATTTAACCCCCCAAGTTGTATGGAATTATTTTATGTTGTTAGGTTAACCATGTTTCCATTATGGTTTGCAATTGCAATTATCTTTTTAGTCGGGCTATTGATTGTGAAACTGATAAACATTTTTTACTATTGTAATTATGTGATTATTATTATTCATAAAATTGCATCATGATTGGGCAACAAACAATAATAGAATTCTATATCACTAAAACTACCATTTAATAGAAAACTCAGTATTCTCTTCCTAAAATCCAGATGCACGTTAGAATTATCTTGGAATTTTTTGAAAAGTATAAATGCCCAGGTATCATTTTTAATCCAAAGCTACAGATGTAATTATAATGAGCAGCCATGTTTAAAAAAAAAAACTGGACTATATGGTGATCTTTTACTTTTATCTGATTTGTTTTAATTTTTCTATTTCATATTCAGTGCTCCCATTTCATTTGCTCTATATTTTCCAAATTCATTGCCTCTTTTTTTGTTGTTGTTCTTTCTCAAGCCTTTAGCAAGTATAGTAGAAAAGCTTTTGTGTGTGTGTGTATATATGTAATGTACATATGTATATATGTGTACATATATATAAAATGTATATATATGTGTATATATATATATATATATATAATGTGTATATATGGTCTTCCCTGATAGCTTAGTTGGTAAAGAATCTGCCTACAATGCAGGAGACCCCCATTCAATTCCTGGGTCAGGAAGATCTGCTGGAGAAGGGATAGGCTACCCATTCCAGAGTTCTTGGGCTTCTCTTGTGAGTCAGCTGGTAAAGAATCTACCTGCAATGTGGGAGACCTGGGATCAATCCCTAGGTTGGGAAGATCCCCTGGAGAAGGGAAAGGTTACCCACTCCAGTACTCTAGCCTGGAGAATTCCATGGACTGTATAATTCATGACAGAGAAGTCAATGGCACCCCACTCCAGTACTCTTGCCTGGAAAATCCCATGGATGGAGGAGCCTGGTGGGCTGCAGTCCATGGGGTCGCTAAGAGTCAGACACGACTGAGCGACTTCACTTTCACTTTTCACTTCATGCATTGGAGAAGGAAATGGCAACCCACTCCAGTATTCTTGCTTGGAGAATCCCAGGGATGGTGGAGCCTGTTGGGCTGCCGTCGATGGGGTGGCACAGAGTTGGACACGACTAAAGTGACTTAGCAGCAGCATAGTTCATGAGGTCACAAAGCATTGGACATGACTAAACAATTTTCACTTCACTTCATGTATAATATATATATTTTATGAAACAAGAATTTTTTTCTTAGCTAAAAATTTACAATATGTTGGTTTCATTTGTTTGATTATGTGTGAATAGAATCTTAGGTTTCTAATTTATATTCACTCAAAACTTTGATATAGTTCTATTTATTCTGGCATCTAGTATTACTGCTAAAAGTACAGAAAATTTATTATTTTATTCTGGTGATTTTTAAAAGAAATGTGAATAAAGCTTGAAATTTCTAATCCAATTCTGAGACTATGAAAAAACACTTTGTAGTAATAAAAAAAAAAAAAAAAAAAAACCAAGAAGTTGACATGTGATACAGCATTATTAACTAAAGTACAGACTTTTTTCAAATTTCACAGAATTTTATGCGAGTGTCCATTATTTGTTTTCATACCTTATTCAATAATCTACATTGTATTCAGTTGCATGCAGCTGATAAATTCAGATAAATTCTCGTTTCATCTTGAATCTATTACAAATGTTTTCTTAGTTTCTTTTTATGGTTTCTTAGATATGTTCATCATTTAAAAGTGGACATTTAACTTTCACATACATGGGGTTTTTAAAGTATCTTTGATATAAATTTCTCATTTTGATATTAATTTTTCATTTAAATGTTTTCTTCTCTGCAATCACTCTGTGTTTTTTCAGTCTTTTAACTTTATTGAGGCTTTCAATGCTAAGTCAAAGATGTCTGTTGGTAAATATCACATTACACTTGAAAATATGTGGGTTATTTTCAAATATCTTTTGATATTAATGTCTAAAATAATTCCACAATTATAAGGGAACAGAGTCTGTATGAACTGAAATACTTTTGGACCATGAAATTTTTGCACCTTGTTTTATGTTCTGAGATATATTCCAGTGTCTCCTGGTTTAAAGTCTATCAGACTTTAAATTTGTATCCTGCTCTTGTATGAAAATGGTATAAATCATATTTATGTTGACTTGGTTCATAGTGCTTTTCAGGTCTACTGCTGCTGCTGCTGCTGCTACTAAGTCACTCAGTCATGTCCGACTGTGCGACCCCATAGACAGCAGCCCACCAGGCTCCCCTGTCCCTGGTCTACTATATACTTCTAACTTTCTGTCTATTCATTATACTAATTTTTGAGTTTGTTATTGGAACTCCAATGAAAAATTTTAATGTATCTACTTTAAAAAATAATTTTAATATGTAATAGAAAGATATGTGACATTGTTCTGTATTTTCCAAGTCTCCTGTAAATGTGTTATCATCAGTTCAGTTCAGTGGCTCAGTTGTGTCCGACCCCACGGACTGCAGCACGCCAGGCTTCCCTGTCCATCACCAACTCCCGGAGCCTACTCAAACTCATGCCCTTTGCATTGATGATGCCATCCAATCATCTCATCCTCTGTCATCCCCTTCTCCTCATGCTTTCAATATTTCCAAGCATCAGGGTCTTTTCCAATGAGTCAGTTCTTTACAGGTGGCCAAAGTATTGGAGCTTCATCTTTAGCATCAGTCCTTCCAATGAATATTCAGGACTGATTTCCTTTAGAATGGACTGGTTGGATCTCCTTGCAGTCCAAGAGACTCTCAATGGTCTTCTCCAACATCACAGTTCAAAAGCATCATTTCTTCAGTGCTCAGCTTTCTTTATAGTCCAGCTCTCACATCCATACATGACTACTGGAAAAAACCATAGCTTTGACTAGGCAGACCTTTGTAAGCAAAGTAATATGTTATCATACTTTCATAATTTAAAAAATAATGAGGAAAGAAAAAATATGCTCCCTATATTATTGTATCATTATTTACAATAGCCAAAATATGGAATCAACCTAAGTGCCCTTCAACAAGTAAATGAATGGATGAAGAAGATGTGTGTGTATACACACACACATGCATGCACACACACACACACAAAGGAATGTTACTGATTCATAAAAAAGAATAAAATATGGATATGTACAACAGCATGAATGGACCTAGAGGGTTTAAAACTAAGTGAAATAAATGAGAGAGAAAGACGTATGTTATTATTTATATATGAAATTAAAAAACAAAACAAATCAGCAAAATAACAGAACAGATACAGAGATATAAAGGAAAGACTAGTGGTTACCAGAAGACAGTGGGGTGACAAGATGAATCAAAAAAGTAAAGATGATTAAGAGGTACAAATTACCAGTTTGTCTAAATAAATAAGTCACAGGGATATAACATAAGGCATATGGAATAAAGTCATTAATAGTGTAGTAATTGTGTAAGGTATATAAAAGACAAAATATCAAATCCCAAATCAAATATTAAACTGAATATAATATTGTATGTCAACTATACTTCAACTGAAAATAAGAAACTGGGATGATTCAAGCTCTAGAAACTTTAATCCATTCTGTACAAACTTTCATTCTACCAAATTAAAAATTTTCATTCTAATGCAATTTAAATATTAACAAAGATGAATAGGATTGGGCTTTCAACTATTTAATGAGAGACATGTAATAGTAAAGAAATTTAAAAATAAAATTTTTCTGTGTGATGTGTTTTGCTTAAAATTTTATTGCTTAGGAATAGCTTGAGTTTAAGAAATCTTAGACCAGAAATATTGGATCAGCTATAGTAGATTGCTTTAGAACATTTAATATGCAGAAATCTCTTTGTAATGGTAGACATAAAACTAAAAATATTAAAGGTAGAAATAAAAATATATTAGAAAAGTTGATTTCCACACAAAGTGAATTTGGCCAAATTTGGTAAAATTAAATTTTGAAATCTTAAGAGTAGAATCAAATTCCAGAATTTTCAGGCCTAATTTGTTCTACCTGTAGATATTTTTTAATAGCCACAGAAATATCCTTTGATTAATTACCAACATTATAAAACCACTACATACAGAAGAGGGAGGGAATGGAATTGTAGGAAAGTAGAAAATCCACATCACAAAGATGAAAAGATAATTTCAGTTATATTTAGTTAGTCCTTGTTTGTTAAACATAGCATAGAGAAAAGCACAAATAAGGATGGTATTTAATCCATCATGCATTTATTGATCGTTCATTATCTTCTAAGTTATATACAATAAGTCTAAATACACTAGTTAAAAGACAGAGATTGGCAAAGTGGCTTAGAAAACAGACCCTGTTAAATGCTGTCTATAAGAAATTCAAATTACAATGAAATAGGGAGACTGAAAATAAAAAGATGGGAAAAGATATAGTATGGAAATATTAATTGAAGGATATATTAATTGAAGAGTGACTATATTCAGTTCAGTTCAGTCGCTCAGTCATGTCCGACTCTGCAATCCCATGAACCGCAGCACGACAGGCCTCCCTGTCCATCACCAACTCCCAGAGTTCATCCAAACCCATGTCCATCAAGTCAGTGATGCCATCCAGCCATCTCATCCTCTGTCATCCCCTTCTCTTCCTGCCCCCAATCCCTCCCAGCATCAGAGTCTTTTCCAATGAGTCAACTCTTCACATAAGGTGGCCAAAGTATTGGAGTTTCAGCTTTAGCATCATTCCTTCCAAAGAACGCTCAGGGCTGATCTCCTTTAGAATGGACTGGTTGGATTTCCTTGCAGTCCAAAGGACTCTCAAGAGTCTTCTCCAACACCACAGTTCAAAAGCATCAATTCTTCAGCGCTCATCTTTCTTCACAGTCCAACTTTCACATCTATACATGACCACTGGAAAAATCATAGCCTTGACTAGACGGACCTTTGTTGGCAAAGTAATGTCTCTGCTTTTGAATATGCTATCTAGGTTGGTCATAACTTTCCTTCCAAGGAGTAAGCGTCTTTTAATTTCATGGCTGCAGTCACCACCTGCATTTTGGAGCCCAAAAAGATAAAGTCTGACACTGTTTCCCCATCTATTTGCCACGAAGTGATGGGACCAGATGCCATGATCTTCGTTTTCTGAATGTTGAGCTTTAAGCCAACTTTTTCACTCTCCTCTTTCACTTTCATCGAGGCTTTTTAGTTCCTCTTGACTTTCTGCCAGAAGGGTGGTGTTCTCTGCATATCTGAGGTTATTGATATTTCTCCTGGCAATCTTGATTCCAGCTTCTTCTTCCAGTCCAGTGTTTCTCATGATGTACTCTGCCTATAAGTTAAATAAGCAGGGTGATAATATACAGCCTTGACATACTCCTTTTCCTACTTGGAACCAGTCTGTTGTTCCATGTCCAGTTCTAACTGCTGTTTCCTGGCCTACATACAGGTTTCTCAAGAGGTAGGTCAGGTGGTCTGGTATTCCGATCTCTTTCAGAATTTTCTGTGACTATTTTAACACTATAGGAAATAGATTTCAGGACTAAGAGAAGCTCCAGAGATGCAGAGAGTAATTATGTCTTGATCAAAGGCTCAGTCCACAAAGGAGATATCACAATTCTAAAAATTGTAAGAGAGAGTTGATGTCAGCAGTGATACAATCGGGACCTGCAAAACATGTGAGATGAAACCTGATAAAACAGAAAGAAGTAGATGAATACATAGTTAGAGCTGGTAACTTCAACACCTCTCCCTTTAACAATTGATAGCTTTTGGATTTTTGCGAGTTTGGAAAATTCTCTTTTATCTACTTAAAAAATTTTAAACATGTTTAAATTTTCAATACAATTTTAAAGGTCATTTTCCATTTATAGTTATTATAAAACATTGGCTATATTTCCTGTGTTATACAGTGCTTCCTGGAAACAGTAATTTTCATCTCCACTCACTCTTCTCCTAGGTGGCACTAGTTGTAAAGAACCCACCTACCAAATGCAGGAGACTCAAGAGACACTGGTTCCTTCTCTGGGTCTGGAAGATCCCTGAAGGAGGGACTGGCAACCCACTCCAGTATTCTTACCTGAAAAATCCTGTGGACAGAGGAGCCTGGTGGGCTACAGTCCATAAATTCACGAATAGGATGTGACTGAAGCGACTTAGCCTAAACCTCTATGATGTCCCTCATCTCCAACTGGTAATCACTAGTTTGTTCTCTATAACAATGTCTGCTTCTTTTTTTGTTGTTGTTATGTTCGCTAAATTGTCATACTTTTTAGATTCTACATATTTTCTACCTATAAATGATATCATGTAGTATCAGACAGTATCTCTGTCTGACTTATTTCACTTACCATAATGCCCTCTGAGTTCATCTGTGTTGCTGTAAATGGCAAAACTTTATTCCTTTTTATGGCTGAGCAGTATCCCATTTTGTGTGTGTGTGTGTGTGTGTGTGTGTAAGCAACTTAGCTTATATGTGATATATATATACATGTGCTAAGTTGTTTCCATCATGTCCATTTCTTTGTGACGCCATGGACTATAGCTCTCCAGGTTCCTCTGTCCATGGGATTCTCCAGGTAAGAATACTGGAGTGGGTTGCCATGTCCTCCTCCAGGGCATTTTCCTGACCCAGGGATTGAACCTGCATCTCCTGTGTCTCCTGCATTGCTGGATGGTTTCTTTACCACTAGTGCCACCTGGAAATCCTATATGTGTACCACATCTTCTTTATCCATTGATCTATTGGTGGACACATAGATTGCTTCCATACCTTGGCTATTGTAAATAATGCTGCTATGAACGTTGGGGTGCATTTATCTTTTCAAATTAGTGTTTGTGGTTGTTTTTTAGCCATATACCCAGGAGTGGAAATCCTGGGTCATATGTTAGTTCTGTTTTTAACCTTTTGAGAAACCTCCATACTATTTTCCAGAGTAGTTGCATCAATTTTTATTCCCACCAACAGTGTACAAGGTAAATTTTGGCTTGTTGAAATTTTGGGAAATTCTTGACCATTATTACTTAAAATACTTATTTTGCTCCCTTAAATCTTTTTTCTTTTTCTGGTATTATAATAATGTATATATTACATGTTTTGAAATTGCTTCACAGTTCTTGGATATTATGTTTTGTGTGTATGTTTTTCTTCTTGCCTTTTAGCTTTTCAAGCTTATATTGACATAACTTAAAGTTTGCTGAATATTTCCTCATTTGTGTCCAGTCCATTGGTGTGTGACCAAAGGCATTTGTTACTTGATTCCTAGCATTTCCTTTGATTTTTTTCTTAGAGTTTCTCTCTTTTATCATTGGATGCCTTAACATAGTAATCCTAGCTGTTTTAAATTCTTGAACTGATACCTCCAATATCTTTGCCATATATGAATTTGATTCTAACACTGGCTTTGCCTCTTCAGTCTGTGTTTTCTTGCCTTTTATAATGGTTTGTAATTTTTTTCAAAGACGCATAATGTGTTGGATTTTAATACTGGAATTAGGTAGGCTTTTATTGTGAGTTTTTAATGTTAACCTGATTAAGAATTCAACCTTGTTTAATTTTCTGTTGCAGCTCTAGGTGCCAGAACCTTCAAATCCCTCTTTCTTGATTTTTTCTTCTTTGCTTTTTACAGTTTACCTAAAAATTGCTTCTTACATAGAAACTTGTCTTTGCCATTTCTTCAGCTGTAGTTTGCTGTTATTATACTTAAGCCCTACTGATGTGATTAAAAGGTGTTTGGTGGGAGGGGAAGCAGTCTGTATTTCCATGTTAAGTCTCATTCTTTAGTGAGCTTATGTCCCTGTTCTGTAACTTTACAATTTATTTTAAGCTTCTTTTACCTTGTTAGATAAGACAGGAAGACTGAAGGAAACTTGAAATGGGTAATTTCCTTTCCCTCATATGAGATATGTCAGATAATGCTATGGTAAAACTATTTCTCTTAGAGTATTGGCTTTTCTTATGGTAAATGCTCTATGCATACTTCAAAGTGGTTAGTATTCCGCCCCCCCACCCCACCCCGTTAGAAACACAGGATTTTTCTTATTGCAGTACTGTGAAATTTATGGAGGAATAAGACTGCAGGCCCCAACAGTTTATTATGCTCACACTAATATACACTCTGCTTCAAGCAATTTGCCAAAATTATCATTTGAGTACTTACCAGCTGATGGTTCCAGTAGCTTCTAGTCCTGATAAGCTATTCTTAACTGTGACTTTCTGTATTCACCTTTCTCTTCAGATTTGAAGTGGTGGCTTGCCTCCAAGATCTCAATTTTATGATGAGTCCAAGAAAAATAATTCATTTTGTTGTTCAGCATTTTTTTTTTTGTTGGTTGTTATTGTTGTTTAGTCACTAAGTCATGTCCGACTTTTTGCAACCCTATGAACTGCAGCATGCCAGGTTTTCCTGTCCTTCTCCCAGAATTTGCTCAAACTCATGTCCATTAAGTCAGTGATTCCATCTAACCATCTCATCTTCTATCACCCCCTTCTTTTCCTATGCTCAATCTTTCCTATCATCAGTATCTTTTCCAATGAACTGGCTGTTTTCATCAAGTGGCCTAAGTATTGAAGCTTCAGCTTCAGTATCAGTCCTTCCAGTAAATATTTAGGGTTGATTTCCTCTAGAATGGACTGGTTTGATCTCCTTGCTGGCCAAGGGACTTTCAAGAGTCTTCTCCAACACCACAGTTCAAAAGCATCAATTCTTCAGCATTTCTGAACTCTTTACAAAACAGAGATGACACTGAAAATCCCCATCACTCATTTTATGCTAAAAAGATAAATTCAGAAAAATAGAAATGAAGAGGGAGACTCTTAATTTGTTGAAGACCACTACAGAAAAACTGTATTATTGACATAATATTTAATCGTGAAAGACTCATTATTCCCTAAGCTAGAAACAAAACAAAAATATTTGTTCTTACCACTCTTATTCAGCAGAGTGATAGATGTTTTCATGAGCATAATAAGGCAATTAAAGGGAATGCAATATGAACATATCTAAAATAAAAAATAAAACTGTCCCTAAATGTGAATGCCATGTTTGCCTATATAGATAATTCCAAGTAATCTCCAAAATGTCCATAGAATTAGTAAATGAATACATCAAAAACACAGGATATAAGATAACCATACAATAATTAATTTTATTTCTTTAGAGCATCAATGAACATACAGATACCAAAATTGAAACTGGAATACCATCCATAATTGCTCAAAAAATAAAGGAATACCTATATTAGAATGCAATAAAACACACCTAAGACTTTTATGCGGAAACAATAAAAAGCTAATGAAAGAAGTGAAAGAGTAAATAAATAAAGATGAACTAGAAGCTTCACCATAGTGAAAATTTCAAAGGTCAGTATCCAGAATAAATGCCTCAAAACTCTCAGGACTCAATAGTTTAACAAAATCCAAGTCAAAAATGGGCAAAGATAGATTGGGAGTTTGGGACTGATATGTACACACTGCTATGCTGCTGCTTCTGCTGCTAAGTCGCTTCAGTCATGTCCGGCTCTGTGGGACCCCATAAACAGCAGCCCAGCAGGCTCCTCTGTCCATGGGATTTTCCAGGCAAGAGTACTGGAGTGGGGTGCCATTGCCTTCTCGGACACACTGCTATATTTATTATAAAATAGATAACCAACAAGGACCTACTGTATAGCACAGAGAACTCTGCTCAATATTTTATAATTATCTACATGTGGAAAGAATTTGAAAAAGAATAGAACAGGCATATGTATAAGTGAATCACCTTGCTGTACATTTTGAAACTAACACATCATTGTTAATAAACTGTACTCCAATATTAAATAAAAACTTAAAACAATAAAAAGTAAATAAATGTATTTGTGTCATCACTAAAAAAGGGCAAAGACAAGACCAAGCATTTCACTAAAAATATACAGATGGCAAATAAACACATGGAAAAATGTTTAATATTGTTAGCCATTAGGGAAATATAAGGTAAACTGGAATGAGCTATCCTTAGATACTTATCAGAATGATCAAAATAAAAACTGATAATATTACATGCAGACGAGGATGAATAGAAACCAAATAATTCACACATTGCTGATGGAATGTAAAATGCCACAGCCATTTTTGGAAACCATCCAGCAATTTCTTAAGAAATTAAACATGCATGACCTTACAAACCAACAATTGTTTTCTGAGGCATTTATCTGAGTGGAATGAAGGCTTAATGTTCATGTAAAAACTTGTACATGAATGTTGGAGGAGTTTTATTCATAATAGCCAAAACCTGAAAACACATGTTGTTCAAAGTGTGAAAAATTAAAGAAAATGTGTTACATCCAATCTGTGGAATACTATCTAGCAATAAAAATGAACAAATTATTGATATGCACAAATCTGGATGAATCTCCAGAGAATTATGTCCTGTGAAAAAGCCAATCCCAAAAGGTTGGATACTATACTATTCCATTTATGTATCATTCCTTAAGTGATGAAGTTACAATGGCAATCAGGAGGAAGAATGTGTGACTATAAATGGACAACAGGAAGAATCCTTGTGGTGATAAGTGTTCTCTATCTTCACTGTATCCTTGTCTATATTTTGGTTGTAATATCCTGCTCTAGATTTTTAAGATGGCATTACGGAAGTTAACTGGGTAAATGGTACACAGAAACTCTCTGAATTATTTCCTACAACTGCATGTGAATCCAAAATTATATTAAAATAAAATATTCAATTTAAAAATAAAGTTTAATATAATGCAGGCTACAGGACAGAGAATAAGCTGTAGAAGAGGAAGAGGAAAAGGATTAAAAGAAAGAAGATCCATCAGAAGGTAAATAAAGTACCTTTACTTACTTACTTAAAGGTACTTAAAGTACCTTTTACCTTACTAGCGTGTGAAATGAGTGCAATTGTGCAGTAGTTTGAGCATTCTTTGGCATTGACTTTTTCAGGGATTGGAATGAAAACTGACCTTTTCCAATACTGTGGCCACTGCTGAGTTTTCCAAATTTGCTAGCATATTGAGTGCAGCACTTTCACAGCATAATCTTTCAGGATTTGAGATAGCTCAACTGGAATTCCATCACCTCCACTAGCTTTGTTTGTAGTGATGCTTTCTAAGGCCCGCTTGACTTCACATTCCAGGATGTTTGGCTCTAGGTCAGTGATCACACCATTGTGATTATCTGGGTCATGAAGATCTTTTTTGTACAGTTCTTCTGTGTATTTTTGCCATCTCTTCTTAATATCTTCTGCCTCTGTTAGGTCCATACCGATATCGAGCCCATCTTTGCATGAAATGTTCCCTTGGTATCTCTGATTTTCTTGAAGAGCTCTCTAGTCCTTCCCATTCTGTTGTTTTCCTCTATTTCTTTGCATTGATCACTGAAGAAGGCTTTCTTATCTCTTCTTGCTATTCTTTGGAACTCTGCATTCAGATGCTTATATCTTTCCTTTTCTCCTTTGCTTTTTGCTTCTCTTCTTTTCACAGCTATTTGTAAGGCCTTCCCAGACAGCCATTTTGGCTTTTTGCATTTCTTTTCCATGAGGATGGTCTTGATCCCTGTCTCCTGTACAATGTCATGAACCTCATTCCATAGTTCATCAGGCACTCTATCTATCAGATCTAGGTCCTTAAATCTATTTCTCACTTCCACTGATTTGATTTAGGTCATACCTGAATGGTCTAGTGGTTTTCCCTACTTTCTTCAATTTCAGTCTGAATTTGGCAATAAGGAGTTCATGATCTGAGCCACAGTCAGCTCCCGGTCTTGTTTTTGCTGACTGTATAGAGCTTCTCCATCTTTGGCTGCAAAGAATATAATCAATCTGATTTCCATGTTGACCATCTGGTGATGTCCATGTATACAGTCTTCTCTTGTGGTGTTGGAAGAGGTCATTTGTTGGATCATGGAAAAAGCAAGAGAGTTCCAGAATAACATCTATTTCTGCTTTATTGACTATGCCAAAGCCTTTGACTGTGTGGATCACAATAAACTGTGAAAAATTCTGAAAGATATGGGAATACCAGACCACGTGATCTGCCTCTTGAGAAATTTGTGTGCAGGTCAGAAGCAACAGTTAGAACTGGACATGGAACAACAGACTGGTTCCAAATAGGACAAGGAGTACGTCAAGGCCGTATATTGTCACCCTGCTTATTTAATTTCTATGCAGAGTACATCATGAGAAACGCTGGACTGGAAGAAGCACAAGCTGGAATCAAGATTGCCGGGAGACATATCAATAACCTCAGATATGCAGATGACACCACCCTTATGGCAGAAAGTGAAGAGGACTAAAAAGCCTCTTGATGAAAGTGAAAGTGGAGAGTGAAAAAGTTGGCTTAAAGCTCAACATTCAGAAAACGAAGATCATGGCATCCAGTCCCATCACTTCATGGGAAATAGATGGGGAAACAGTGGAAACAGTGTCAGACTTTATTTTTTGGGGCTCCAAAATCACTGCAGATGGTGACTGCAGCCATGAAATTAAAAGACGCTTACTCCTTGGAAGGAAAGTTATGACCAACCTAGACAGCATATTCAAAAGCAGAGACATTACTTTGCCAACAAAGGTTCTTCTAGTCAAGGCTATGGTTTTTCCTGTGGTCATGTATGGATGTGAGAGTTGGACTATGAAGAAGGCTGAGCACTGAAGAATTGATGTTTCTGAACTGTGGTGTTGGAGAAGACTCTTGAGAGTCCCTTGGACTTCAAGGAGATCCAACCAGTCCATTCTAAAGGAGATCAGCCCTGGAATTTCTTTGGAAGGAATGATGCTAAAGCTGAAACTCCAGTACTTTAGCCATCTCATGCGAAGAGTTGGAGAAGACTCTGATGCTGGGAGGGATTGGGGGCAGGAGGAGAAAGGGACGCCAGAGGATGAGATGGCTGGATCGCATCACTGACTGGATGGATGTGAGTCTGGGTGAACTCCGAGAGTTGGTAATGGACAGGGAGGCCTGGCGTGCTGCGGTTCACGGGATCACAGAGTCAGACACCACTGAGCGACTGAACTGAACTGAAAGTACCTTTACTTACTTTCTCCTGGATTAAGGAGAAATTAACATTAACATTAAAATTAACATTAACATTAATTAACATTAAGCTAGGATAAAGATGGTGGCTATGTAGACTATGGGAAAGTGAAAGTGAAAGTGAAAGTGAAGTCGCTCAGTAGTGTCCGACTCTTCACAACCCCATGGACTATAGCCTATCAGGCTCTTAGGTCCATGGGATTTTCCACGCAAGAGTGCTGGAGGGGATTGCCATTTCCTTCTCCAGGGGATCTTCCCCACCCAGGAATCGAGCCCGGGGTCTCCTGCATTGCAGGCAGACGCTTTACCCTCTGAGCCACCAGGGAAGCCCCATGGGAGACTATGGGAGGTAATGGTAAAAATGAAGAGTAGTGAATGCATTCAAGAGATAGTTTGCAGCTGAGTAAATAGACTTGCTCTGTGTTTGGATATGGGAGGAGAGGTGAAGAAAGAAATAAAGTTGACCCTCAGAATTGCAAAATGAGAATTGGTGAGATAATAGATGGGAAATATATGCTGGATAGAAAAGAATTGAAAAAAACATGTGACAGGGAGAATGTGGAGAGCTTCCCTTGTACACTTGGAAATTAGACTAAAAATATGGAGTGGAAATAAATAATAAAGATTGGAGTTATATTAATGATATATCAGAATTCGTTACCTGATAAATGGAGGATTTCTAGATCATCAAGAGTAGGTAGCTAAGATGGAATAAGAATGAAATTACTGAGGATGAGAAGGTGAAGGACTGTAAGGTCTGAGAAAGACTAACACTCTTGGATACTGGGCTTCAGGTGAAGAAGGACACAACACAACTGCCAAAACAAAAAGTCGATGACTTGGAAGTAAGAAACTGAGAGCAGAAATGAGGGCTACAGTGTATTACAGATGAAAGTGAAGAAGTTGTTGAAAAAGATAAGGGCATAATAATCTGTCAATGACATTGCTGATCTTCAGACTCTGAATTTTGAAGTCAGCTGAGTGTGGTAGAATACATAGGAATGTGAGGGGGCAGTGGAACCTTCTAGGGAGACAAATTTTAGCAAAGGCAAAGATGGAATGTTTGGTGCAGTTGATGAGGATTTTGTTTAGTCCCTCAGTTGTGTCTGACTCTTTTGCAACCCCACGGACTTTAGCCTGCCGGACTCCTCTGTCCATAGGATTTTCCAAACAAGGATACTGAAGTGGGTTACCATTTCCTTCTCCAGGGAATCTTCCTGATCCAGGGATGGAACCCACCTCTCCTGCATTGAAGGCAAATTCCTTACCCCTGAGCCATGGGGGAAGCCCTGATTATAATGTTAAGAAGTATCTTTAACATGGAATAAGTATTTCATAAGATGTGTGTGAAGATTTTACAGAGAAATTTGAATCAGGGGAGAGAGCTTATATAAAGTCTCTGTTTTTCTGAAAAATATAAGAAAAATGATGGGATATGGTGTTGCATGTCATACAAGATATCAAAATGAATGAGACAAATATCCAATTCTTAAGTAACTAAAGGGAAATAAGACAAACAGCCATTCACTATAAAATGCTTCAGTGGGAATCATTATCTGTCCCATGCAGGGCACATTCGTGGCATAATACAGTTGTCAGTTCAGTTCAGTTGCTCAGTTATGTCCACCTCTTTGCAGCCTCATGAACTGCAGCACACCAGGCCTCCCTGTCCATCACCAACTCCTGGAATCCACCCAAACCCATGTCCATTAAGTCGGTGATGCCATCCAAGTATCTCATCCTCTGTCGTTCCCTTCTCCTCCTACCCCCAATACCTCCCAGCATCAGAGTCTTTGCCAATGAGTCAGCTCTTCACATCAGGTGGCCAAAGTATTGGAGCTTCAGCTTCAACATCAGTCCTTCCAATGAACACCCAGGACTGATCTCCTTTAGAATGGACTGGTTGGATCTCCTTGCAGTCCAAGGGACTCTAAAGAGTCTTCTCCAACACCACAGTTCAAAAGCATCAATTCTTCAGTGCTCAGTTTTCTTTACAGTCCAACTCTCACATCCATACATGACCACTGGAAAAACCATCACCTTGACTAAACGGACCTTTGCTGGCAAAGTAATGTCTCTGCTTTTGAATATGCTATCTAGGTTGATCATAACTTTCCTTCCAAGGAGCAAGCAAGCATCTTTTAATTTCGTTGCTACAATCACCATCTGCAGTGATTTTGGAGCCCAGAAAAGTAAAGTCAGCCATTGTTTCCCCATCTATTTGCCATGAAGTGATGGGACCAGATGCCATGATCTTAGTTTTCTGAATGTTGAGCTTTAAGCCAACTTTTTCACTCTCCACTTTCATCAAGAGGCTTTTGAGTTCCTCTTCACTTTCTGCCATAAGGGTGGTGTCATCTGCATATCTGAGGTTATTGATATTTCTCCTGGCAATCTTGATTCCAGCTTGTGTTTCCTCCAGCCCAGTGTTTCTCATGATGTACTCTGCATATAAGTTAAATAACTAGGGTGACAATATACAGCCTTGATGTACTCCTGTTCCTATTTGGAACCAGTCTGTTGTTCCATGTCCAGTTCTAACTGTTGGTTCCTGACCTTCATACAGATTTCTCAAGAGGCAGGTCAGGCGGTCTGGTATTCCCATCTCTTTCAGAATTTTCCAGAGTTTATTGTGATCCACACAGTCAAAGGTTTTGGCATAGTCAATAAAACAGAAATAGATGTTTTTCTGGAACTTTCATGCTTTTTGATGATCCATCAGATGTTGACAATTTGATCTCTGGTTCCTCTGCCTTTTCTGAAACCAGCTTGAACATCTGGAAGTTCACAATTCATGTATTGCTGAAGCCTGGCTTGGAGAATTTTAAGCATCTTTTTACTAGCATGTGAGATGAGTGCAATTGTGTGGTAGTTTGAGCATTCTTTGGCATTGTCTTTCTTTGGGATTGGAATGAAAACTGACCTTTTTTCCAGTCCTGTGGCCACTGCTGAGTTTTAGCTTTCTCATAATTAAACTGTGATTTCGCATATGGGACACCAGATTCATAGTAATTGCTTCATTTATAATTAACAGCATATTTCTTTCCAAAATGATTACCTTCCTATCTTTCAGTTTTGTGTGACCATGTGATTTTATTCTGGTCATTGATATGCATATTTGGTATATGTAATTTTTGGCAAGTGTCATTAAAATATGTCTGTTTTTCTGTTTGTCTCCTCTGCATTTTGAATTTTCAGTTGTTGGCTATATAGATCTACAAGGGTTAAAATGAATCTTCTTGAACATGGGTTGCCTTAAGATCAGAATGGTAGAACAAAAAGATGGAGCCTGACTTGTTGACATTAAACAGTTCTATTCTAGCCCTGGCAAATAAATAGAGAAATCAACCATATCATTTAAGCTAATGCTGTCTTGAGTATTCTGTTAGTCAAAGGTGAAATTCCTGTAAGAGATACTCTAACAGAAAGTTCAGTTTGTAGAGTCCTTTACCTTCTGTGGGACACATTTAATCCCAAGGAAAGCTTGGCAC
The DNA here is from genome assembly GCF_029407905.1 of Bubalus kerabau. NCBI lineage: Eukaryota > Metazoa > Chordata > Mammalia > Artiodactyla > Bovidae > Bubalus > Bubalus kerabau. The sequence continues at coordinate 28,702,298 of NC_073632.1, read as the reverse complement.
CTTTGTCTGGTCAACTTCTAAAATGCTGACACTGCCAATAAAATTCTCTTAACACTTTTCTATGAGTGGCAGTTCCAACCATTCTTTCCCATAGCATCTTCCGGCAGTCAAGCATCGATTTTTGTGAGGCTAAAATTCCAAAAGATGCAATGTACAGGTCCATGATGAACTTGAATCTATGAATCCCCATAGGATGGCTTGAGGTAGTGGAAAGAGTCCTGCCATTTCCTCCTTGGTGAGGAGTCAACTAGATACAATACAATCTCTTTCCTTGACTGATAAGTTTAATTAAGAAAACTCTCACTCATCTTCATCTAGTTCTAGACTTAACATGGTCAGAAGTTGGGTAGCGAAACTCATGTTCTCATCTCTTAGCAAGTGTTGCATGAATAATCTCCTCTCTAGAAGGTGTGGGTCTTTTCTACCTGTTGTTCTCTTCTCTGGGGTCTCAGCTTAAGCTCTGAGGTGAGGTAGATAGACTCCTTGAATATTCTAATATATGAACACATGTAAACATGATACCAGAGTTAAATGAAGTGATAGATTTATCACTGGAGACTCATTATTAAAAGTTAATACATTGTGCTTTGGAGTTTTAAATGTTTTTGACTTAGTTTCACAGATGCTACTTCATTTGCTCATATTAGAACTATGGCTTAAGTAGAATTGCACTTTTAAAGTTGAGAAAATTCAGTCTGAGTAATTAAGTAGGAAAAACAAGATGCAAATCAAGACCTTTTATTGCCAGATTTAAGCCATTTTCAACTATGTTTCTGATATCAGATGACTGTCACTGACAAAGACATTAACAGAATGATCTACAGAAGGGTTAGTCTTTGAGAGCCAGATAATCGGAGAGAGAAAGCGTGAAAGTTCACATGGACATCCAGGACAAACCGAAACATCCAAGGGCAAGGGGAAGAACAGGCAAATTTCTGCTGCTTAATAAATTTACTGCAGGCTGGTTTTGCTGTTTTTAGCATATTTTAGGAACTTAATGATAAGACATCTCAAAAGTTTATGACAGAATGGGAGCTTGGTGCATGTGTCATTATGGCTGCACTGTTGTTGAGGCTGTTTCCTGGGGATCTTCTGAGTAACATTTCACTGATGTTCCCACCAGATCTTGTCATATGAGAGCTTTGGCACTTTCTAACAAAGATATTCAAAGAATTCCTTAAAAATTTTCAGAGTTTCTATGATACCCAATGGTAGTTTCCCCAACTTTATATCTATGTTATAGTGATTAATATTTTGTCTTCTATACAAAGCATTTTATTATCTAGTAATAAGATTAAAGGTAGAAAAAAATACCTTAGAGTAACAACAACAACAACAACAAAAGATCAGAAATAGTGTTTCAGTCAATTTTGAATCATGAGAATTTAACTTGATAATATTTTTATAAGAATAAAGGGAGATTCAGCCCTGGGTGTTCTTTGAAAGGAATGATGCTAAAGCTGAAACTCCAGTACTTTGGCCACCTCATGCGAAGAGTTGACTCATTGGAAAAGACTCTGATGCTGGGAGGGATTGGGGGCAGGAAAAGAAGGGGACGACAGAGGATGAGATGGCTGGATGGCATCACTGACTTGATGTAGGTGAGTTTGAATGAACTCCGGGAGTTGGTGATGGACAGGGAGGCCTGGCGTGCTGCAATTCATGGAGTCGCAAAGAGTCGGACACGACTGAGCGACTGAACTGATACTCAACTATTCTCATTTTATTTTACCTGATTAAAGCAAACTACTTAAAAAATTTATGTGTTCCCTTTAGCAGATAAGTCAAGTCAAATGTTAATCACTGAGCCGTGTCCAACTCTTTGTGACTTCATGGACTATATATAACCTGCCAGGCTCCTCTGTCCATGAAATTCTCCAGGCAAGAATACCGGAGTGGGTTGCCATTCTCTTCTCCAGGGGATCTTTCTGGCCTGGGGACTGAACCCAAGTCTCTTACATTACAGGCAGACATTTTACTGTTTGAGCCACCAGGGAAGCCCCCTTTATCAGACAATAGTATGCAAATTTGAGCAAAACAGAAAAGGTTCTAACCTTAGTTCATTTCTATACTGAATCACTGTAGACCAATTCATAACCATATGATTATTTAAATATGGAATTGATGTCATTAAGCTCCTCGAATATTCTGGAGGTGCATGTGAGGTTTTTATCATGAAAGGGAAAATAAAAACGAGAAGTGGATTTAAATATCAAAACGCACAAGAAGAGTCAAAAGCTCGCCATTTAAGAAGTGTATCCAATTACTATCAGTTTTCTATATGAATTCTGTAATGACAGGGTTCTGTGAGAGAAAAGAATTTAAGAATTAACTCATACAAGCAGGGATTGTGCATGAAGTAGAGATTAAATGTGCATAAAGAATAGAGGCAGTGTTTGTTTTCTACGTCCAGCAGTAGCAGAACCCCATGCATAGGTTGTCCTCTTAGTCTTTGTCTGGATTCTTGTATTTTAACAAGGGTTGATGGATGGAGAAAGGGGAGGCTCAGGCGGTCTCCTGGCAACAGGTAGAGAGCCCAAGGTGATAGAGGACACAGCTGGATTTAGGTAGTACAATCCAAAACCAAAACTATTATAATACAACTTGGGTTCATTTACACTCAATCTATTCCAAGCCAGTAAACAACCATACAGCCACCAGTCCAAATTGCAGAAATTGTATTTATAATGATTGTCCAAAATCTTCTACATTTGTTCCTAATCTGTTCTATCCTCATGTTCAGTTCCCAGCCATTACATAAAATTTCCTCTTAACCTCTGGAGTTTTCCCAAAGACAATTTTGACTTGCCTTGTGCAATGCTCTTTGTTGTCCCATGATGTCTCAAATAGGAACTTGTATTTTAATTCTGACTATATGGACCTAGACAAGAACATTGGTCATTTGACAGTACCCTGGCTAGACCAACTTAATGCTACCTCTACTGTTCACTCTACTACACCGTAACAGATTGCAAAATGACTATTTAGAATTTCTTTGAGGATGCTCACTATTACAGCTCAAGAATAACCCAATCTTCAGCATATTTGTTTACTGTTTTCTAGTGCACATTTTGTCAAGGAACACCTGTCTTGATGTTTCTGAGAGACTGTTTTGTAAACACATACCCTAACACACATATGGAAATATTTCATGTCCTGTATATTCAAAGGGAAACAAAAGAACTCACCATAATTATAAACAATTCTTTATGTGGTTTGTTATTTTATGAGATAATCAGGGTTTAGTGCATCCACTAAGGGTTTCCCAGGTGGCTCAGTGGGTAAAGAATCTGCCTGCAATGTAGGAGATGCTGGAGATATAGGTTCGATTCTTGGGTCGGGAAGATCACATGGAGGAGGGCACAGCAACTCACTCCAGTATTCGTGCCTGGAGAATCCCACGGACAGAGGAGCCTGGAGGGCTACAGTCCATAGTTCACAAAGAGTCAGGCACGACTGAAGTTGCTGATCACAGCACAGCATCATCCCCAAATGACATAGCTATAACAGCCTGCTCTAACAGATGTCAAAATTCCAACTTTGTATTTGAAAAAATTATTTTGAAAATTAGAGTTGTGCTTTTATGAAATTTGTATTGTCATTCTCAGTTGTAGTTTAGCATTCTTATACAATGAGCAATATTGCTTATTTTCTAATTTGATTTTCTTTATATAAACAATAGAAAGGCTCATGACAGGTACAGGTTTGGAAAGGAAGGATAAACTGGCTACTACTCTCTTCCCAATACTTGGGAGTATAATAGAATAGAATATTTAGGGAAAATATATTTTAGGTCACTGAAATACCATTTCTTTCAAACAACGTACATGCTATGTTAATATGTTAACATTTGACTCAGATCCCAAATAGATAGACTAAAGCAGAGGAATATCCAGTCATTCTAAAATAGCTAACTATCAAGTGGGAAGAGTGGAATGGTGACTATAAAATCAAGAAAGAGTGGGTAACCCATCATTTTCACATGTAAATAATCTTAACTAAATGCTGCAAAAAGTAAGAGCAAAGTAATTCTTTGACATTTCAAGCTCATAGTTAAGGCATTAGATCTATTTTGAAAAACACATACTTTCATTTATAGAGTAGTTTCAACTCCGTAGAAAGACAAAACTTAAAAAAAATTACTAGTGAGGATAAAAATTTAGAGGAAAAGAATTCATTGTTGGCTTGTTTTTCTAACAGATATTTCTTCTAAGAAACTAAATAAAAATGAAAGTTTACTGGCAAGAATTGAACCAACCTCAATATGTGTTCTTGACTTTCTGTGACTTTGGTCAAGTGAGACAATCTCTTAAACACTTAAGTCTTCTAATCTGTTAAGAGAAAATCATTCTGATTGAATGAAATATATAAAATATAAAAAACATGCTCAGTCTCTCAGTAGTGTCAGATTCTTTGAGACTCAGACTCTTACAGACTCTGGACTGTAGCTTGCCAGACTTCTGTGTCCATGAGATTTTTCAGGCAAGAATATTGGAGTGGGTTGCCATTTCCTCCTCCAAGGGATCTACCCAACTCAGGGATGAAGCCCACATCTCCAGTATCTTCTGCATTGGCAGGCAGATTCTTTACCACTAAGCCACCTGGGGAACCCATAAAATGTAATAATTATAAAAAACATGATCATTCTAATCTAGTGAAATGCTGTAATATTTTGAAAGTTCCATGTCTGTAGATAGATACAAGGTATTTTCCTCCTTGCATGGATCCATTGTATGCATAGCTGTTTATGTGTTGTTCTTCTAGACTACATATGTTGAGAAATAAGAATCTCTATATTGTATAAATATCTGAAAAGCTTGCATAATTTCTGAAACATAAGAAAAACTTCATATTGTAAATATTGGTCAATACTTACTGATTCATGTAGCACAAAAAGTTGAAATTTCTTGAAAGATATCATACACAAAAAACCCATAGTTTACATTATCAAGAGTATTAAAGTCTCTATTCAGGTGTATATATAAAAAATTCTATAAAATAAAAACTATTTTTAAGTTAGCTAAATATAAAACCACAATTGTACTCATTTCTTTTTGCATGAGATTTCTAAGATTTAGTTCAAGAGGGATAGGGTTTTCCTGGTGGCTCAGACAGTAAAGAATCTTCCTGCAATGCAGGAGACCTGGGTTTGATCCCTGGGTTGGGAAAATCCCCAGGAGAAGGGAATGTCAACCCAGTCCAGCATTCTTGCCTGGAGAATCCCATGGACAGAGGAGCTTGATGGGCTGTAGTTCATGGGGTCACAAAGTGTCGGACAGGACTGAACGACTAACATGCTAGAGTTCAAGAGGGATATTTTCAGTGATAAGCATATAAAAATAATAGCCTTTGGGACTTTTGAGATCTCATAGTAGTTTTTACATTGTTAATCTTTCATACATACATACATACACACACACACACACACACACACACACACATACATATAAAGATAAATGACAATACCATTAAGCAAAACTGTGTTACACATCTCAGTACCTTACAAATAGCCTCATATAAAATATATTGTGAAGGTAAGAATGGTTCATATATTCAAATAGTAACATAATTCTTAGATACATTGCTTAAGTGAGATTTAAAAATATGAAGAAAAATGACTTGAATATTCTTTTGATGGAAATAATTTGAGCATAAAGTAAATAGGAATAGATACATTCAGCTATTATCTTAATGTCTAGGATTTGAGTTGGTATTCACACTTGTAAGTCACATAAACTAGCTTATGAGCAAATCCATAACATCAGAAATATTACTATAAAAATTAATAGATAGAAGATAAATAATTCTCTAAAAAGCAAGTGGCTTAAGACAATTTAACATTCAAGAAATATTAACTCATTGCTTATTTATTAAAACCTAGAAATAATAACTTCTCAGCATATAATAATAAAATACCAGTTTACCTGCAATAACTGACTAAATTGTGTTATCCAAGGATTCAAAATCACTTAATGGAAGCCCCCCCTTGCCCCACCCCTCCATGGGCTATATGTTATAAGAAAAGAACCAGCACATATTTTTAAAAGTCAGAGAAGGCTGTCTTTTCACCTTGCTTATAGTTTCCTTTGTTGTACAGAAGCTTTTAAGTTTAATTAGGTCCCATTTGTTTATTTTTGCTTTTATTTCCAATATTCTGGGAGGTGTGTCATAGAGGATCCTGCTGTGATATATGTCTGAGAGTGTTTTGCCTATGTTCTCCTCTAGGAGTTTTATAGTTTCTGGTCTTAGGTTTAGATCCTTAATCCATTTGAGTTTATTTTTGTGTATGGTATTAGAAAGTGTTCTAGTTTTATTCTTTTACAAGTGGTTGACCAGTTTTCCCAGCACCACTTGTTAAAGAGATTGTCTTTAATCCATTGTATATTCTTGCCTCCTTTGTCAAAGATAAGGTGTCCATAGGTGCGTGGATTTATCTCTGGGCTTTCTATCTTGTTCCATTGATCTATATTTCTGTCTTTGTGCCAGTACCATTCTGTTTTGATGACTGTGGCTTTGTAGTAGAGTCTGAAGTCAGGCAGGTTGACTTCTCCAGTTCCATTCTTCTTTCTCAAGATTGCTTTGGCTATTCGAGGTTTTTTGTATTTCCATACAAATTGTGAAATTATTTGTTCTAGCTCTGTGAAAAATACCATTGGTAGCTTGATAGGGATTGCATTGAATCTATAGATTACTTTGGGTAGTATACTTATTTTCACTATATTGATTCTTCTGATCCATGAACATGGTATATTTCTCCATCTGTTAGTGTCCTCTTTGATTTCTCTCACCAGTGTTTTATAGTTTTCTATATATAGGTCTTTAGCTTCTTTAGGTAAAATAATAGCAAATGAAGCAACTGACAAACAACTAATCTCAAAAACATACAAGCAACTCCTGCAGCTCAATTCCAGAAAAATAAACGACCCAATCAAAAAATGGGCCAAAGAACTAAATAGACATTTCTCCAAAGAAGACATACAGATGGCTAACAAACACATGAAAAGATGCTCAACATTACTCATTATCAGAGAAATGCAGATCAAAACCACAATGAGGTACCATTTCACTCCAGTCAGAATGGCTGCGATCCAAAAGTCCACAAGCAATAAAAGCTGGTGAGGATGTGGAAAAAAGGGAACCCTCTTACACTGCTGGTGGGGATGCAAACTAGTACAGCCACTATGGAGAACAGTATGGAGATTCCTTAAAAAACTGGAATAGAACTGCCTTATGATCCAGCAATCCCACTGCTGGGCATACACACCGAGGAAACCAGAATTGAAAGAGACACATGTACCCCAATGTTCATCGCAGCACTGATTATAATAGCCAGGACATGGAAGCAACCTAGATGTCCATCAGCAGATGAATGGATAAGAAAGCTGTGGTACATATACACAATGAAATATTTAGTTCAGTCGCTCAGTCATGTCCAACTCTTTGCGACCCCATGAAACAAAGCACACCAGGCCTCCCCATCCACCACCAACTCCTGGAGTTCACTCAGACTCACGTCCATCGAGTCAGTGATGCCATCCAGCCATCTCATCCTCTGTCATCCCCTTCTCCTCCTGCCCCCAATCCCTCCCAGCATCAGAGACTTTTCCAATGAGTCAACACTTCGCATGAGGTAGCCAAAGTACTGGAGTTTTAGCTTTAGCATCATTCCTTCCAAAGAAATCCCAGGGCTGATCTCCTTCAGAATGGACTGGTTGGATCTCCTTGCAGTCCAAGGGACTCAAGAGTCTTCTCCAACACCACAGTTCAAAAGCATCAGTCATTGAAAAGAATACATTTGAATCAGTTGTAATGAGGAGGATGAAACTGGAGCCTAATATACACAGTGAAGTAAGCCAGAAAGAAAAACACCAATACAGTATACTAATGCATATGTATGGAATTTAAAAAGATGGTAACGATAAACCTGTATGCGAGACAGCAAAAGAGACACAGATGTATAGAATAGTCTTTTGGACTCTGTGGAAGAGGGAGAGGGTGGGATGATTTGGGAGAATGACATTGAAACATGTATAATATCATATATGAAATGAATCGCCAGTCCAAGTTTGGTGCATGATACTGGTTGCTTGGGGCTGGTGCACTGGGACGACCCAGAGGGATGGTACGGGAAGGGTGGAGGGAGGGGGGTTCGGGATGGGGAACATGTGTAAACCTGTGGCGGATTCATGTTGATGTATGGCAAAACCAATACAATATTGTAAAGTAATTAACCTCCAATTAAAATAAATAAATTTATATTAAAAAAAGATAATGGATATGTCTCTTGCATTGCAGGTGGATTACCACTGAGCCATCAGGGAAGCACATTTAGAAAAGAAAAAAAAAAAGTCAGAGAAAACAAAAAGGAGTGCCTAGGAGAAAAAGTGCAGGAGCTGGGTTTAAAGCTTTGATAGTGAATGTGATGTTTGGGAACCTCAAGGAACCCAGTAAATATCACCCTTCTTTTATCCCTGAGTTAAAAGCCAACTAAAGTTTAGAGGAACCATGATATTAGCGTTATTCGAGATTAAAGCTGATATTGGAGAACATTGCTTATATTTTCAATTTAGTCAGCTTGCAATTACAAACTCTAAAAATCCGACCAGAGCAATTTAACCAGAGTTTTGCCTGAGACTGAAGGACTTCCTTGGACATAGAATGTTGATAACTGCAACTAGCATTCAACTGAGCTGCCCTGTATTTCCAGTTGCATGGTGCATGGATGCCCCCATAACCATCTAAAGGTTGGGATTTGAAAGCAGTCCTATGTTTCATAACATAGCTTCCCTTTGAAGAAGAATATCAGCCTAGTAGACTCTTCTGAGGCAGGATGCTCTGAAAGTCAAAGTGAAGTCATTCAGTCGTGTCTGACTTTTTGTGACTCCATGGACTGTAGCCCACAAGGCTCCTCCATCCATGGGATTTTCCAGGCAAGAATACTGGAGTGGGTTGCCATTTCCTTCTCCAGGGGCTCTTCCTGACCCAGGGATTGAACCCGGATCTCCTGCATTGCGTCTGAGCTGCCAGGTAAGCCCTTAGATGCTCTGGGAAAGAGTTTAGTCTCTGATCAACTTTTCTATTATATAGCCTGTGCTACATCCACACTTTGTGATAATTCTTTGTGTTTTTTCATAAAATAGTGGTTTATTCATATAATATAACCTTTTCATTTGCAAGAAAATATTTACTCTTTTACATGTTTTCTCCTCCTCTTCAATAGATTGAAAGTTCCACACAGAGAGAAGCTAAGACTCATCACTACTGAATGCCACAGTATCCAGCATAGATTAGGTACCTAATAACCACATGTGACTAAATACATGAATGAAATAATATGTAAAATTAAATCATGCAGAGAAGTAGTATAGATTGAAATGGATCACTTCCTTAAGACAGTTTTGGACAGGTCCTGGCCTCTGGGTCAACTGGTAAATTCTGATTTTCCTTCATTCTCAACCAAAACATGGACTCACCAGAAATGCCTCAATCATAGTATTACCTCTGTTCTACAGTTCAGGTAGAGGGCGGCGTCCAAATCTCTACCAGTCTTAGTCACCAACCTGTATTGTTGTTGTTTAGTTGCTAAATCATGTCCACTCTTTGCAACCCCATGGACTGCAGTATGCCAGTCTCCTCTGTCTTTCACTATCTCCAGGTGTTTGCTCAAATTCACATCCATTGAGTCAGTGACGCTATCTCAAAAGCTCATCCTCTTCCGCCCCCTTCTCCTTTTGCTCTCAATCTTTCCCAGCCTCAGGGTCTTTTCCAATGAGTCGGCTTTTCACATCAAGTGGCCAAAGTATTGGAGCTTCAGCATCAGTCCTTCCAATGAATATTCATGGTTGATTTCCTTCAGGATTGACTGGTTTGATCTCTTCACAGTGTAAGGGACTCTGAAGAGTCTTTTCCAGTTCCACACTTAAAAAACCATCAATTTTGTATTGTTCTGCCTTCTTTATGGACCAAATCTCACATCTGTACATGACCACTGGAAAAATCATAGCTTTGACTAGACGGATCTTTGTCAGCAAAGTGGTATCTCTGCTTTTTAATTTGCTGTCTAGGTTTGTCATAGCTTTCCTTCCAAGGAGCAAGTATCTTTTAATCTTGTGGTTACAGTCACTGTCTGCAGTAATCATGAAGCCTAAGAAAATTAAATCTGTCACTGCTTCTACTTTTTCCCCTTCTTTTGCCATGAAGTGATAGGACTGGGTTCCATGATCTTAGTTTTTTGAATGTTGAGTTTTAAGCCAGGTTTTTCACTCTCCTCTTTCACCCTCATCAAGAGGCTCTTTAATTCCTCTTCACTTTCTGCCATTAGAGTGGTATCATCTGCATATCTGAGGTTGTTGATATTTCTCCCAGCAATCATGAGTCCAGCTTGTGATTCATCCAGCCTGGCATTTCTCACGTTGCATTCTCCGTTTAATTCTTTATGGAATGTTTGCACATAATGACCTCTTTTCTTTCTTTTTTTTTTTTTTTTGTCACTCGAAATAATAAAGATCAACAAAGACAATTGCTGCCCTCAAAAAACTCTTAGTCTAATGAGCCCTGAATTAATACAGACTTGGTATCTTAAATAGGAAAGAGAAGATTGTAGGAAAAGATGCAATAATAACCATAAATGTAATACTCTGAAATGAGGAGGATGAGGTAGTAGAAAAAGTAGCCAACAACTTTCAATAAACAGATTAATAATATGATAGAAGTTTGAGATTCACCAAAGGAGTAGAAACTACTTAAAGGTGAGGATGATGCTATTAAAATAATGCATGCAAAATCAATTCCTGTTATGAAATGTTAATGTTCCCTCTTTATCGTTAACATTCACGCATTCACTTTTTAAGTTTATTCAACTAAAATATATGAGTTAAAAGACATCTCCACTGTGGAAGGGGTCCACTGAGCCCTTTCATAAATCCAATATATGATGTTGGCTCAGCCACATAAGCACCAGTTTTCACTTTCCTAAAAGGAGGAAGTAGCCCATATTAGTTGTAAAATTTGGTTTCCAAATCAGGGCAATAACACGTAATTCAACATTGTTGTAATCACCCCCCAGAGGAGGAATACACCTCTATTCCCAAACTTGGTTCAGCCATCCAGACTGATGAAGCCACACAAAAGTTAAGAGATATGAAAGATTTCTTATTTACACAATTGGGGACTTCTGTAAAAGTCTGGAAAGACTATGGTTTTCTAACAAATAGGCTCAAAAACACTTGAGAGGGTAGAAAGGAGGGACAGGGGTGGGGTTCTCTGGTGGTTTGAGGGGTGGGACTAGAATGAGAGGTTTCAAATGGGCCCCATTGAGGAAGTTTGACCCTCCCATCCATGCCAAAGAAGGTAGCACCTGGACTTTTTTGCTTCACCCAGATGTGGGACAATAGGCAAGGAGGAAGAGGAGTCCTTGAAAGCTATCTACAAAAATGCAGTCAGACTTTTTCACCAACCTGCAGACCAGAGGCTTCTGTTCATCATGGCCAAACCAAGCCACTTTGGTCTTCCTGAGGTTACTGAAATCTGTTGGTAGAGCACCGCTGTGCCTTCAAAACCTTTATAACCTAATCATGACTTACTCACTGCATGCTTTCTACTGAAAAAAAAAAAAAAAGAAGAAGACACTGCAGCTAATTCACTGAGCTATATGTTTATGTGTCTTGCACTCAGATTTATGTTTTATCTTTGAAGATTTAAAAATATTAAATGTATATATAAGTGCTTAAAAATGAAGTTGTTCAGTTGAAAATTCAACAGCTTTTCACACTGGTTAGCATTGCAAAAAAAAAAACAAAAAAAAAGTCTGCTTGATGGTTAATTCTTTTACCAAAAAAATTTGTGAATTTTTCTAATGTAAAACTCTAAGGTTTTCAAATAAAACTCCTCGGGCAGACATAGAAATGAGGCCACTTTGTAGGCTGAAACTCCCTGCACATGGCTTACTCAGAGGCACATGCTCTCTAGAAAAAAATAATCATAAACATCTGTCTTTTAAGTGATTTTTTTTCACCATAATATGTGAAGAGAGTATTCCATGGACATCTATGGCTACAGAAATGTGAAGTTCTACATGCACTATTGGAATCCCTGGTTTAATAAAAGCTTAGCGAAGTGTGGAAAATATGTAAAATATGTTGATTTACTATCTCTCAGAGAATTTCTATGGAAGTATTCATAAACTTGAGTGCCTTTAGAAACAAAATTAAATCCTTCTATAGGCCTGTAGTTTAAAGTATTCCCAAACTAACTTTTTTTTTTTTTTTTTAAAGACACCATGGCTGTGAGCCTAACTCACTGATTCAGAGGCCCATGGCAAAGAAACTGTGTGCATTCTGACATTTCTAAGTTCTAAAATCTCCTGGTATAACAATTTTAAATTTTGACTGTCTCACAGAGATGGGCTGAGAACAATTTCACTCACAGACAGAGAAATGGACCAGAAACTGCAAAGGTTTTAGGTGTGATCCACAGTGCAAAGCATTGATCAGAACCATAGGTTCAGATTCAGGGGTATTCTTGGTAGTGGGTTACTAATTTTTCTGCATAGATTTACATAATCTAGAAAATACATTTCTTTCTTTACATAAAACCAGAAGTTGAGTTCTCCTAACAGTCTCATCACCTATGTTGCTAATGTATTTAGAGAACCCACATAATGTGCTCTTTACAAGCTTTATCTAAGCACACAAAAAACCCGTCAGTATTTTTGTATTAAAAACGATTTCCAGCTGTCTTTTTCAAAAACTGCCCAGAACCTGATTTTCCTCTGGCTGTGCTGTGCTGCTCACTCAGTTGTTAAGTCGTGTTCAGTTCTTTGCAACCCCGTGGACTGTGGCCCACCAGGCTCCTGTGTCCATGGGTTTACCTAGGCAAGAATACTGCAGTGGGTTGCCATTTCCTTCTCCAGGTGATCTTCCCTTTGAACCCACATCTTCTTTGTCTCCTGCATTGCGGGCAGATTCTTTACCACTGAGCATCAAGAATTTCTTTAATCAGTGCACTACATTCATTGCCTCAGGATAACTGAAGGTCCTTGACGAGACTTAAATTACCCTGGAAGTTACTATTTATAGGAGTTTTCATCTGATTATATTTACAGTGAGATAATAAAGGATACATTCAAGAAAATTATCAATACAGAAAAAATACAATTGGAAAAAATGCATCAAAAACTAGATGAATACAGTTATTGCAACTGACATTAAAGGCAGCTGTAAATTATTTAGCCATTACCACAAAGGTGAATGGTGGCTCAGAAAGTAGAGAATTTACCTATACTTCGGGAGACCAGAGTTTGAACTCCGGGTTAGGAAGATCCCCAGGAGAAAGAAATGGCAACCCACTCCAGTATTCTTGTCTGGAGAATTCATAAATAATATTTTGTTTTAATTGTTAGAGGAGAAAATTTGTTTCAGCAATTAGTATAGAAGATAATTTACTTGAAAATGAATTTTATAAGGAAATTATTCCATTGGTTTTATAGAGCCACCTGGAAAGCCCGTAAAGAGAACGATGGGAACAATAAAAAATATTTATGGAGAAAATGCAGTACATTTTGTCATGAAGCTATGTCTTATTTTGACTCTTAAGAAGACCAAAAGTAGCATGGAAATTTGGGCTTCCCTCATGGCTCAGACAGGAAAGAATCTGCCTGCAATGCGGGAGACCTGGGTTAGATCCCTAGGATGGGAAGATCCCCCTGGATCGGGAAGATCTCTGGGAGAAGGCAAGGGCTATCCACTATGCAATATTCTTGCCTGGAGAATTCCATGGGCAGAGGAGCCTGGCGGGCTACAGTCCATGTGGTTACAAAGAACTGGACATGACTGAGCAACTAATACTTTCACTTTAAGCATGGAAGTTTATTTCCATGAAGGCATTTCTGTGAGGATTTGGGGAAAGAGCAGATGGCTTATTGGTTGAAGGTACTGATATACACATCATCTGTTTAACATCTATTCAGGACTATAGATCATAGTATACACAGTAGAGCTTGGGCCACTAGAACAGGATCTTCCGTATGCTTTAAAAATGTAGTTTGCTGAGCCCTCATCTAGGCGCATTGATCCAGAAAGTCTGGTGGTAGAATTAGTCCTCAGACTAACATTTTTGGATTCTGTCATTTGCAAGGCTGACAGTTTCTAGGTGCTGCTTCTGTTGCTGGTCTGTAAGCCACAATGAGAAGCACTGGACTAGAGTAATGGATCTCAGCCTTCTCTGTACATCACAATCACCTAGGAAATTTTTCAAAAAATGTGAATATCTGGGCTCCATCTTCCTAGTCATACTGACTTAATTGGTCCACAGTGAATCCCAGACACTCAGTTTTTCAAGAACTCCCCTGATGATTTTAATATTCAACCAGGATTGAGGAACTACTATCCTAAAGAAGAGGATGGGTTTCATTTACTTTAGTCCTTTTCTCCAGAGCACATATTGGCTGGACTTTTGATAGGAACCAGAGCCAAGTGTACTGGCACCTGTATTTATAAGGCATTACATTAGATGTTTTCATTTTAAGACATTTATTCTTGAAAGCATATATTTTACTGTTTCTATTAGAAATTGTGGCACAATGAAAGTGAAAGTTGCTCAGTTGTGTCTGACTCTTTGAAACACCATGGACTATACAGTCCATGGAATTCTCTAGCCCAGAATACTGGAGTAGGTAGCCTTTCCCTTTTCCAGGGAATCTTCCCAGCCCAGGGATTGAACCCAGTTCTCCTGCATTGTGGGCAGATGCTTTATCAGCTGAACCACAAGAGAAGCCTGTGGCACAATGGTATGAATTAAAATTTGAAAGAACATGAGGGAAATTAATAAGAAGTGAAGGCAGGAAACAAAACCATTTCTCTCTGATTCAGTAACACATGGTTTGTGATTCATAGTTTGAATATCAGACGGTCCTGGGGGAAAATGATATGTTGTTATAAAAATTGAGGATTTTCCTTGTCTTACTCTCCACATGCCAGTTTTACGAATTCATGGACCACTGAAGCGCCGCAAAGAAAACATGTCTTGTCATCGCTCAGTTGTGTCTGACTCTTTGTGACCCCCGTGGATGGTAGCCTACCAGGCTCCTCCATCCATGGGATTTTCCAGGCAAGAGTACTGGAATGGGTTGCCATTTCATTCTCCAGGGGACCTTCCCGACCCAGGGATTGAACCCGGGTCTCCTGCATTGCAGGCAGACGCTTTACCCTCTAAGCTACCAGGGAAGCCCCCAAGGAAAACTTTAGATCTATTAAAATACCAGATAAAATGCAGACTAGTTTGCACCTCACAGATATTTTCCAGTAGGTATGGGATAAATTATCAGGGTCCAGAAAAAAATGGGAGAGATGTTTTAATCTGACTACCTGGTCCATAGTACTGCTCTAGAAGGACATCTGATTTAGAGTAATATTGAATTCAGATGAACTCACCAAGGCTTAATAAATCCCTAATAGCTAAAACCAAAGTCTAAACTTTTCTCTGGGGTAACTTCTGTGGTCAAAGAATATGCTCTAAGGATATATTCTTCTCCAACATTGTTTTTGGTGACAAGATAAAAACATTAACATAGGAAAAATGCACAACCTCTTTCTTTCTCCCCAGACAAATTATTTGCTGTTCCTTCTGATTATTATTTTAATTCATACATCTGCAGAAATATTAATTCTGCAGTTAATTACACCAACCAAAGTAGGATTGGAGAGCAAAAGTGAGGAAGCCTATGGAGTTAACTAAAGTTGTATTGGAACTTGGGAAGTTTGCAAATAGGTAAAGAAAATAAATACATACACATAGAGAAACAATGAGAAAAAAAAACTGCCTTTAGTAAATTGCTTGTGTTAATGGCCCCAAATCTTCTCTGTCACCTCCATTGAGGCCCATTGCATTTAACTGGAACTTCCACTGACTTTTGGTTCTGCCACGTGACATGTTTTGGCCAATGAGATGTTAGTAGAGTAGTGAATGCAGAGACCTGAAAAGCAGAGTGTGAGCAATTGGCTTGACGGCTCTTGCCTTCTCCCATCACCATGGAAAGAACATGCCTGGATTAAACTGCTAAAGGATGAGACACATATAACAAACCCAAGTGCCCTCAGCCATCCCAGTCAAGGTCCTTCCTTATCCATCAATAGGCAGATGATTTCAGCTTGTGAACAGGCCAGCCAAGTTCAGACAAGCTGCTCAGCTGACCCATAGCCACCCATGGATGTTGTGCAAGCCCAGACCAAATCAATAAAACCTTCAGATTTATGAGCTAAAAATACGTATTGTTTGTATGTCTGAGGATTCATGGTTTTTGCTTTGCAACATTATTAAAAAAGTAGATACTGATACACAGCTGGAGCATTTAAGAAAATTTAAGAGGAGATAGAACAGAGTCGAAGAAAGGTTTTAGAGCTAATTTTAATTAGAGAGCAGACAAAAGAAAGTAGTTTCCAAGATGATTCAATGTGTGTCTTGAATAGAACACCCTTTTGCATTGTTTCAGAGATTTTAGGTAAATTTTACATTGTTTCCAGTTAATTTTGACTGTCATATTTGTATTTCATTGAAGATAATTTAGGCTGAGTCTGGCCACAACACTAAAAAAAAAAAAAGGAGACCTAAACTTTTATGAGTTATGTTTAATACTAGTTTACAGAACAACAACAACAAAAATTCAGGGAACTGCAGCCCAGGCTATGGCCATAGTCAAAATGTACTTGAAACATCCTGGGGATGAAACATAAAATCATCATTTTTTTTGTTTCAAAAGATGCTATAGAATACTCCAGAAAGATAGGCAGGATAATATAAAAATGCACTTTAGGGAAATTTATTTTATGCTTAATGGACTGAATTAATAGAATTATAAATCACTCATAGAATTTAAGGATCTAAAATGAAAAAAAAAAAAAATCTGCCAGATTCCCAGGTGTTTACACCAAAACAATTTTTATAAAGTAGATGGGAGTGAGCTGCTGTCAGTGAAGTAGGCATAACCATCAGTATCCTCTTAGTATCTGAATGAGCTCTCACTTGAGTCAAGACTTTTTTACTAAATATTTGGATAAAATTATTCAAAGTGATCCCAGTGATTTTGACAAATATAAACAATTTTCTTGAAACAAGATTTTCCAAAAGTTCTCTTAAAAATAATTAAGGGAAATGAATCATTGCCATTTCCCCAATGGGTGAAAGTTTTTAACAAACTGAACTCAGCTCTGAAAGATGTAATAATAAGCACTAAAGCCAAACACTGATGGGTGGGAGAATAATTTTATATACTATTTCTTAGAGAAAAATGGATAATTGTTAAGTTTTAATAAGAGTGACTAAATATGGTACATTCATATTATATAATATGCTTTAGAATTTTAGACTACCATTTAAAGTAAATTTAATGAATAGGAAATGCCAACCCACTCCAGTATTCTTGCCGAGAGAATCCTGTGGACAGCCTGGTGGCCTGCTGTCCATGGAGTCGCACAGAGTTGGACACGACTGAAGCGACTTGGCATGCATGCATGCATTGGAGAGGGATATGGCAACCCACTTCAGTATTCTTGCTTGGAGAATCCCAGGGACGAAGGAGCCTGGTGGGCTGCTGTCTATGGGGTTGCACAGAGTCAGACAGGACTGAAGCAACTTGGCAGCAGCGGCAGCAGCAATGAATAGGAAACAAAACTAACCCTACAAAATAAGGACAAAAGCAAAATTAAAAACCGTATACAGGAGCTTTGTGACAACCTAGAGGGGTGAAATGGGGTGGGAAGTGGAAGGAAGGTTCCAGAGGGAGCGAATATATGTATACCTATGGCTGATTAATGTTGATGTATGATAGAAACCAAAACAACATTGTAAAACAATCATCCTTCAAATAAAAATAAATAAAATTTTAAAAAAGACCCTATCAGGTCACAAAAAAACCCTATACCATATGAATCAAATGCTGTAAAGACATAAATTTGATGTTAAAATGATTTTTATTAATTAAATGTTTAATTCTAGTTCTCATATCCTGTGCAAGCAACAAGCTCTGTATCATTTGCTTGGCATAACTCCTTTCTTCTTCCTTGGTTCATTCACCATCACCAAACACCTTAAAACTTACAGGAAAATAAGGAGAAATAGACTTTTGCCATTGAAACATACTGACTTTTATCAGTATTTTTGCTAAAAAATGATACTGTGGATTGTTCCATGTGACAATGCTGTTTGAGCGGGCTATGTTGGTGATCTACACTCACCTGACCACTGGTTAGCCGTTCAACCTTCACCATTTCTGTGATAGTCCTGGTTTTATTAGCAAATTTGTAGAGACAGTTTTTATAACCATCTTCTTACCAGGTCTTTCCAGGGACACTGAGTCACAAACCTACAGAGGGCATGTTCACTCTACATTTCAGCACTATCCATGGTAATCTGTGTGAACAGGGCAGAATCTCTGCTTTCTAAGAAACCAGAAAACCCAGTCTCTCTCGCAATCTTGAGGTCATTATCCTCCAGCAATGAGTCAATCCCTCTTTCCTCTTAAAACAATAGCATCAAACCTCCACGTCTTTCAGGAAATCTGACCTAATCCTTTTGTGGGCAAAAGGATTTTAGAACAAAGCCATGCTCTAAAGGAGGTGTGTGTGTATAGGGATTGTCCTTAGGAAAATTTTCCCCTACTTGGCAAAAGCACATACTTAAAAAGAAGTGCTGTTTATATTACAACTAAGCAAATATAACCCCACAACTCAACAATAGAAAATCTAATCTGCTTTCCTTTTAAGAAGCTGGGGGAAACTTTCTGCAGAATTATTCTAGTCCATTTTTAAAAATCTTTTAAAAAACAATTCAAAACAATTTGACCTTAAGTCAATGATATGGTACAATGATCACAAACATATATTTTATATTTAAGAGAAAACCAAGTATTCTAAGGAAAAGGAAAAATAATATGAGAAAATCTAATTTTTTTTTTTCACAGATAGTAACAATGCAGGACAGAGCACTCATTTTAGACACAAATAGAAAAGAAAAACTCTGAGAATCAAAATTATCTGAGAGTGGAAAGTTAATGACTTCACATTTATTATGATTCTATATACCTTCAATATCCAGTGCAGAAATATACCTATACTCATGTAGCCCATCAAGATTTAATGAAGGCACCAAAATCTATTGAATGGGGAAATTTTTGCCAACAAATGTTGCAGTGACAAATGCATAAGTGTGTGGGAAAGGAGTCTTAACTTCTACCTCTCACCATACACAAAAATGGATTTGGGATGGATCGTAAACATAAAAGTTAAAACTACAAGGCTTAGAGAAAAAAAAATCAATATGAGAGGAGAGCACAAGAAATTCTTGTATGAAAGGGCTCTAAACACAAAACACTAAACTAATGATTTGGTAAGCATAATAATACCCTCCAAGGATATCTATGGTTTTATCACCAAAATCTGTAAATATGTTGCCATACATGTCAAAAGGTACTTTGCTGATGTAGTAAAAGGTATGGACCTTGAATAGGGAGGTTATCTGGTGGTTGTTGTTCAATCACCAAGTCATGTTTCACTTTGCTACCCCATGGACTACAGCCTGCCAGGCTTGTCTGTCATTCACCATCTCTCGGAGGTTGCTCAAACTAGTATCCATTGAGTCGGTGATGCCATCCAACCATCTTGTCCTCTGTCATCCCCTTCTCCTGCCTTCAATCTTTGCTAGCACCTGAGTCTTTTCCAGTGAGTCTCCTCTTCACATCAGGTGACCAAAGTATTATTTCAGCTTCAGCATCAGTCCTGCCAATGAATGTTTAGGGTTGATTTCCTTTAGGATTGACTGATTTGATCTGCTAGCTTTCCAAGGGACTCTCAAGAGTCTTCTCCAACACCACAGTTCAAAAGCATCAATTCTTCAGTGCTCAGCCTTCCTTATGGTTCAACTCTCACACCCATACATGACTACTGGAAAAACCAGTAGTTTGACTAGATAGACCTTTGTTGGCAAAGTGTTGTCTCTGCTTTTTAATATTCTATTTAGGTTTGTCATAGCATTTCTTCCAAGGAGAAAATGTCTTTTAATTTCCTGGCTGCAGTCACCATCTGCAGTGACTTTGGAACCCAAGAAAATAAAATCTGTCACTGTTTCCATTTTTTTCCCATCTTTTTGCCATGAGGTGATAGGATCAGAGGCCATGGTTTTAGCTCTTTGAATGCTGAGTTTTAAGCCAGCTTTTTCACTGTCTTCTTTCACCTTCATCAAGAGCCTTTTAGACTTCATCTAATCACATTAATCCTTCAAAATAAAGAAACTTTCCCAGATGGGTCAGAAAGCAGTAGGACAGAAGGAGAAGGAGAGATTCGAAGTGTGAAAGGAGGCATTCATCTTTGCTGTCTCTGAAGATTGAGAAAGGGGATATAAACCAAAGATTGCAAGAAATGTAGACTCTGGGAACAACCTATGGTAAGGAGCCAGCAGAAAAGCGAGAATCTCAGTCCTGCAACTTCAAGGAGTTGAATTCTGCCAACAGTCAGAATGAACAAGGAACAGATTCCTCCTGTAGGACCTCCAGCAAGGAATGGATTCTCCTGATCTTTTGGTTTTAGCTTTGTGAGACCCATTTTACATCTATAGAATTTTAAGATTGTAGATTTGTGTTTTTAAATTTTAAGATTGTAGATTTTTGTTTTTAAAGTAGATTTGTGTTTTTTTTGGCAATCAGTTATAGCATCAGTTGCAAGTATACTCAGATAAATCATGCTTCACAATTTTAAACTTCTGGTAATCAAAGGTCACCATTAAAAAGATGAAAAGGCAAGTCAGAGACTAGGAGAAAATATTCACAATACATGTATGTGACAAAGAACTCATATCTGGACTATAGAACAGATTCCTACTAATTAATACCCCAAAGAAAAACAACTCCATTTTTTAAAGTGGCAAAGGATTTAAAGAGATATTTAATAAAATAACCTAAGCAAAAGACCAAAAATGTTTACTTATCAGAGAAATTAAAATTAAACCTCATTGCAGTTTCATACCCATAGAATGACTAAAGTGAAAAAGACTGACATCACCAAGTGCTGCCAGGGATATGGAAAAACTAAAACTCTTGCACATGGCAGATGTGAAAGTAAAAACGTACAACTTTAGAAAACAGTTTAGCATTTTTTTTAAATATTAAATGTGCGTTTCCCCAGGAAATTCTTTACTCAAGGTAAAGAAAAATATATTGAAAAAAAAAAAAACTTGTACAAGAATGTTCACCACTGCTTTATTTTTAAGTGTCCAGAATTTAAAACAATCCAAATGTCCATCCACAAGGGAAGCAATAAACAGTACTCTAGTAATATAGTGAAATATCATTCAGGAGTAGAAATGAATGAATAGTAGTTCAATAAGAACAAACATGGATAAATTTCAAAATATTATATTTCATGAAAGAATCAAGGTATGAAAGAGTACAAACTCTATAATTCTGCTTATATGAACTTCAAGAATGGCCTACTAAAATGCAGTAATAGAAATCAGAAGGATTGCCTATGGGAGTGACTGGAAGGCCATATGAGGCAACTTTCTGGGGTGATGGAAGATTCTACATCTTGTTTGGAGTCGTTTACACAGTTGTATTTACTTATTAAAACTTCCTGAACTCTACTCTTGAGATATAGCCTGAGCTTTTCACTGTATGTAATTTTACTTTAATGTTTTTCATCATTCTGGAAAGTTTAACAAGAATGCTGTGTGTATTAGAAGTGCAGTAGTTTCAGAAATTTGAAGTTAGAATTGGAGCAAATTGTTGAAAATTATTAATTCAATGAAATTTTGCATTAATAAAATGCTATTTGACTGGAACTATATTAGTTTCAATAAATGCAATGATAGATACTTTGAACTAGTGCAAGAAAAAAAAATAAAACAAAACAGATAAAGACTATTCACACATTATTTTTTAGACATACTTTAGAAGTAATGGTTACCAAACTCAACAACATGAACCCAGAAATAACTGCTGTTAATATATTTGTAATATATTTTGCAAGGTTTAATTTGCACATAGAAATATGTTTATATATAATCACAGTAAGTGATCATATGTATTTATATGTTTATAACTTTCAGCATGCTGTGAAATTCCATGTTAAAAAATAATAGATAAAGAATAGTGATTTAAGCGTTAAAAAATACTTAATGGCTATATTGTATTTCCTTGTAGGGAAATATCACAATCTTTTTAAACTTCCTTAATCATACATTAAGTTGTCTTTGTTATTATTGTATCACTCATGTAAATGACACTAGGATGAATCAAACTTCATAGACTACTACAATTTTAAAGACTGAGAATAAGTAAAGCATATTTTAGTGAAAAGTAGAGTAATTATTAGAACATAATAAATTAATTTCAATTGTTGAAGCATCTTGGGTTATAATTGTGTACATGAGTGTGTGTGCACTTGGTGGGGAGGGAGCTCTGTAGATTTATGGTAAGTGCCTCTTCTTCCTATAGTTTGTATTTGTTTATTTGGTATTAATCAGATGTGTTAAAAATGAATATTATAAAGCCCCTCCCTAGGGAAAAAGATTAATTGCATAAATATCAGACATAACTTTAGTTACTTGTTTGTACAACCAAATACTGGCTCGGCCTTGCAGAAAACAGGAAGCTTTATAAACAGAGTACTACATGCAAAGGTATTTCAGTTACCATTCAGCAGTAGTTAGTAGAGTTGCTTCCTTTCCAGTTAAAGGCAGCTTCCTTCAGTCACTGTCCAGCATCAGATTAAAGAGCAGAATCAATAGAGAAAATTGTGTGGTCAGGAGAGAAGGCTTATTAATGTTGGCAAGTATAGGGAGTAATATCCTATGAGTAAAGGTAAGGAAAAATAAACCATAACAAGAAGCTACAGCAGCATATTTGTTACAACTCTATAGAAAATAATTTCTTTAAAAGCCAAAATATTCACTAGAATATTAACAATGGCATATTTTTTTCATTATTCACATATATTTCATATCGATGTGTTTCTCATGAGATTTAATCATTTAAAAGATCAGCATGTTTGCATTTCTAACTTAGTTGTCATATTGTCTTGTTACCCTGTTTTATACTAACCCAGGAAACTTTTAAGTAAACAAATAAACAAAAATGTATTTCTGAGGTCAATCAAAATGCTCTTAATATATAGTTAGAGTTTTTCTGAGATGATTTTTCTTAGAATTACAGTTAAAGTTAAATCAATTTTTATCAAGCCAAAGTCTACTTATTTTATGATTGAATGCTTTCCATCAATCCATTAATGTATAAATTGTCCAAAACCACTTAACCTGCTAAATATCTTTATCTTTTAATTTCATCAAAACATTTTCTGAATTGCAATCTTTATTTTTTAAAGCCATTCATATCTTATTTGACAATTTCTAAGAATAAATTATAGACTAACACAAACCTAAATATGTCCAAGAGAACAGCAAAGAAAATAACTATTAAAAGTGGCAATAAATATTTATAGAAAAAAACATTTTTTAAAAAAAGACAAGCCAATCCTGTTCACAGAATACAAATAGGTTGAAAAATATAATTTTAAATAATCTTTACTGTCAAAATATTTCTTATCCTTTACAGCAACTCTAGAATGTTCTTTATGTCATCTTGTTCACATTTCCCATCCCATTCCCCTACATCAGATATTCAAGCATAAAGAATCAAATTGGCCCCTCAGTATCTAGAATAAGTACAGTTGACTCTTGAAAAAAATGGGGATTATGGGTGCACAACTGAAAATCTTGTATCACTGAGAAAAAATAAAGCCATCAATGGTTAACTCCCCTTAAAATTCTTAAAATGGAATAAAAGAGTCTCCATGATCTGGTATGGCTTACCTCTCCAGGATTATTTCTTTAGAAGTTCACACTCCAGCCTCCTACTGTGGTGCTCTCCAAACTTGATTTATATTATTTTCTGTCTTTTTCTCACTGTCTTTCTGGAGAATAACTGCACATATGTCAAGACTCAGTCCCAAAGATTTTTCCTATGCAGTCTTTCTGATGTCTGAGCCAGAAAGAATCCCTCCCTACAACATGGCCCCTTGTAATATAGAGAGATTCTATGATTGAATCTACTGATTTCTTTTTTTTTTTTAATGTATGTGTGTCTCCTAATCCTTCATGGGAGCATGGGATGAATTATTTCAGGTCTATCCTATAACTTGAACAGTACCTGGTGTATTTTAAAGAGTACACACATATTTCTCAGCTTTCATTCCAATCCCAAAGAAAGGCAATGCCAAAGAATGCTCAAACTACCGCACAACTGCACTCATCTCACACACTAGTAAAGTCATGCACAAAATTCTCCAAGCCAGGCTTCAACAATACGTGAAATGTGAACTTTCAGATGTTCAAGCTGGATATAGAAAAGGCAGAGGAACCAGAGATCAAATTGCCAACATCTGCTGCATTATCAAAAAAGTAAGAAAGTTCCAGAAAAACATATACTTCTGCTTTATTGACTATGCCAAAGCCTTTGACTGTGTACCACAGCAAACTGGAAAATTCTTCAATAGATGGGAATACTAGACCACCTTTCCTGACTCTTGAGAAATCTGTTTGCAGGCCAAGAAGCAACAGTTAGAACTCGACATGAACAACAGACTGGTTCCAAACTGGGAAAGGAATAGGTCAAAGCTGTATATTGTTATCCTGCTTATTTAACTTCTATGCAGAGTACATCATGAGAAATGCTAGGCTGGAGGAAGCACAAGCTAGAATCAAGATTGCTGGGAGAAATATCAATAACTTCAGATATGCAGATGACACCACCCTTATGGCAGAAAGTGAATAAGAACTAAAGAGCCTCTTGATGAAAGTGAAAGAGGAGAGTGAAAATGTTGGCTTAAAGCTCAACTTTCAGAAAACTAAGATCATGGCCCCCATGATCCAGCCCCATCACTTCATGGCAAATAGATGGGGAAACAGTGACAGACTTTATTTTGGGGGGCTCCAAAATCACTGCAGATGGTGACTGCAGCCATGAAATTAAAAAACACTTACTCCTCGGAAGAAAAGTTATGACCAACCTAGATAGCATATCAAAAAGCAGAGACATTACTTTGCCAACAAAGGTTCTTCTAGTCAAGGCTATGGTTTTTCCTGTGGTCATGTATGGATGTGAGAGTTGGACTATGAAGAAGGCTGAGCACCGAAGAATTGATGCTTTGAACTGTGGTGTGGGAGAAGACTCTTGAGAGTCCCTTGAACTGCAAGAAGATCAAACCAGTCAATCCTAAAAGAAATCAGTCCTGAATATTCATTGGAAGGACTGATGCTGAAGCTGAAACTCCAATACTTTGGCCACCTGATGCAAAGAACTGACTCTTTTGAAAAGACCCTGATGCTGGGAAAGATTGAAGGCAGGAGGAGAAGGGGATGACAGAGGATGACATGGTTGGATGGCATCACCAACACAATGGATATGAGTTTGAGTAAACTCGAGGAGTTGGTGATGGACAGGGAGGCCTTGTGTGCTGCAGCCCATGGGGTTGCAAAGAGTCAGACATGAGTGAGTGACTGAACTGAACGGAACTGACACATATTTAAAAAAGAAATAAATGATTTTGCCATTTTAGATTTTAAGAAAAATGCCATTTTCTAACCAAACTGAATTTTCACCCAATTCTTTGAATTCTTCCTGCTCAATAGGGAGCCAAGGGACCCAGACCCGAACCAGAGTCTACAAGATGTATGCATGGGATGGGATGGGATGAGTCCATCCATGGGCTGGAGATTGTGACATGCATGCTCAGTTGCTAAGTTGTGTACCATTCTTTGCTATCCCATGGACTGTAGCCCACCAGGCTCCTCAGTCCATGGGCTTTCCCAGGCAAGAATACTGGAGTGGGTTGCCATTTCTTCCTCCAGAGGATCTTCCCAACCCAGGGATCAAACCTGCATCTAGCTGCATCTCCTGCATCTTCAGCATTGGCAAGTGGATTCTTTACTCCTGAACTGGCAGGGAAGCCCGGAGAGTATGGTAGAGAGGGTCTAAAAGAATATTCAAGAACCAGGCAGGGCATGTGACTGCTGAATCAATCAGCAGAGACAGAATGGAGATACAAAATAAGTGGAGGAACAGACCCCAGAACAGCAGCTGTGAATCCAGAATGGCAGCTACCAGCCAAATCCGGTTGTTCTAAACAGGAGCACTCTGCCCCATGTGACTTTGACACAGCAAAGTGGCTTTGACAATGGTGAGACTGAAACCATTATGTACTCTTTAAAAGTGTGGGTGGAAATTCTATGAGACACTTACTACACATGAAGGGCTTGTAAAGTGCAATTATCCAAGATGTCACAAGTAGAAAGAGGCAGAGCTGGAACTTGAAGTAAGATGTTGGATATCAAGTCTGTGATTTTCCTCCCACTAGCTATTAATGCCTGGTTCAAAGACAGAGCCTCATGTACACCTCATATCGAAAGCAACAGGGAGGGTCAAGGAATAGATGCAGATTTAGGAAAGTATTGTTTCATACAACTAAAGAGACAAGAACATCCCAAATATGACAAGACAAATGTCAAGTGGTATAAAGAAGACAAACACGTCATTGGATTACAATTTTAGCAGCGGGATGAATGATAGGAAATTTGTTTCTCACATTCACCTGGAAGTGTTGTAATTCACCAGGTGGAAACATTCAAAAACTCAAGTTGAAAAATGTATTTTTTGTCCTTAATTGATACATAACACTAAAGGAAACTTGGTGACAAGTATCTTTCTTTCTCAAGGTTCCACTAACATCCTTTATGTCTTGGACAAGGACCTATTCATTCCTTGCATTCCCCTTTACCCCTTGAGTCATAACTCTGCTTTCCCGTCAGAAATAATGATCCCAGTGACTTCATGGGCTTTTACTGTGATGCTTCCTCTGGTTAAAGTATGTTGCCCTCATGTGATGCTTACCTACAGAATTGGGCTATATCAGAGCCAAAAAAAGGTTCCTGTGAGAATTGTGACCTGCCTTATATAGTTCATTTCTCTCCATGTTCAAAGGTTATGTACTAAGTTGTTGTTGCTGTTCAGTTGCTCAGTTGTGTCTGATTTTGTGACCCTGTAGACTGCAGCCCACCAGACTTCCCTGTCCTTCACTAGCTCCCAGAGTTTGCTCAAACTCATGTCCATTGAGTCAATGAAACCATCCAACCATCTCATCCTCTGTTGTTCCCTTCTCCTCCTGCCCTCAATCTTTCCCAGCATCATTATGTTATCCAATGAGTCAGCTCTCTTAGCATTAGGTGGCCAAAGTACTGGAGCTTCAGCATCAGTCCTTCCAGTGAATATTCAGGGTTGATTGCCTTTAGAATTGACTGACTTGATCTTCTGGCTGTCCAGGGGACTCAAGAGTCTTATCCAGCACCACACTTTGAAAGCATAAATACTTTGGCATTCAGCCTTCTTTATGGTCCAACTCTCACATCTGTATATGACTACTGGAAAAACCATAGCTTTGACTATCTGGACCTTTGTCAGCAAAGTGATGTCTCTGATTTTTAATATGCTGCCTAGGTTTGTCATACTTTTTCTTCCAAGGAGCAAGAATCTTTTAATTTCATGGCTGCAGGACCATTTTCTGATTATATTTGGATTCTTAAAGTCTTGCTTCTTGGATACTACCTATGCCACTCTTAAGACATAGAGGGCTATAGTATATCTTCAGAGAGTAGCATGTTTTTTTTTTTTTTTTTCTGTAGGTTATTACTTTCTGTTGATTGTGTCAGGAGCATACCAACATCAGTTAAGTTCAGTCACTCACTCGTGTCCAGTGAATTGAGATCCCATGGACTACAGCACACCAGGCTTCCCTGTCCATCACCAATTCCCAGAGTTTGCTCAAACTCATGTCCATGGAGTCAGTGATGCCATCCAACCATCTCATCCTCTGTTGTCCCCTTCTCCTCCTGCCTTCAATCTTTCCCAGCATCATAGTCTTTTCCAATGAGTCAATTCTTCAGATCAGGTAGCCAAAATATTGGAGCTTCAGCTTCAGCATCAGTCCTTCCAATGAATATTCAGGACTGATTTCTTTTAGGATTAACTGGTTTGATCTTGCGGTTCAAGGGACTCTCAAGAGTCTTCTCCAACACCACAGTTCAAAAGTAAAAATTCTTCAGGGCTCAGCTTTCTTTATACTCCAACTGGTTATCTGGGTCATGAAGATTTGTTTTGTCTAGTTCTTCTGTGTATTCTTGCCACCTCTTCTTAAGATCTTCTGCTTCTGTTAGGTCCATACTGTTTCTGTCCTTTATTGTGCCCATCTTTGCATGAACTGTTCCCTTGGTGTCTCTAATTTTCTTGAAGAGATCTCTAATCTTTCCCATTCTATTGTTTTCCTCTATTTCTTTGCATTGATCACTGAGGAGGGCTTTCTTATCTCTCCTTGCTATTCTTTGAAACTCTGCATTTAAATAGGTATATCTTTCCTTTTCTCCTTTGCCTTTCACTTCTCTTCTTTTCTCAGCTATTTGTAAGGCCTCCTCAGACAACCTTTTGCCTTTTTATATTTCTTCTTATTAGGGATGGTTTGATCACTGCCTCCAGTACAATGTTACAAACCTCCGTACATAGTTCTTCAGGCAGTCTATCAGCTCTAATCCCTTGAATTTATTTGTCACTTCCACTGTATAATTGTAAGGGATTTCATTAAGGTCATACCTAAATGGTCTAGTGGTTTCCCCCACTTTCTTCAATTTAAATCTGAATTTGGCAATAAGATGTTCATTATCTGAGCCACAGTCAACTCCCGGTCTTGTTTTTGCTGACTGTATAGAGTTTCTCCATCTTCGATGCAAATAATATAGTCAATCTGATTTTGATATTGACCATCTGGTGATATCCATGTGTAGAGTCATCTTTTGTGTTGTTGGAAGAGGGTGTTTGCTATGATCAGTGTATTCCCTTGGCAAAACTCTGTCAGCCTTTGCCCTGCTTTATTCTGTACCCCAAAGGCCAAATTTGGATACCCAAACTCCAGGTTTCTCTTGTCTTCCTACTTTTGCATTCCAGTCCCTTATGATGAAAAGGGCATCTTTTTTTGGTGTTAGTTCTAGAAGGTCTAACAGGTCCTTGTTCCTGCAGGTCCTCATAGAACCATTCAGCTTCAGCTTCTTTGACATTAGTGGTTGGGGCATAGACTTGGATTGCTCTGATACTGAATGATTTGCCTTGGAAACAAACTGAGATCATTCTGTTACTTTTGATATTGTACCCAAGTTCTGCATTTTGGACTCTTGTTGACTATGAGGGCTATTCCATTTCTTCTAAGAGATTCTTGCCCACAGTAGTAGATAGAATGGTCACCTGAATTAAATTCACCCATTCCAGTCCATTTTAGTTTACTGATTCCTAAAATGTCAATGTTTACTCTTGCCATCTCCTGTTTGACCACTTCCAATTTACCTTGATTCATGCACCTAACTTTCTAGGTTCCTATGCAATATTATTATTTACAGCATCGGACTTTACTTCCATCTCCAGTCACATCCACAACTGGGCATTGTTTTCGCTTTGGCTCAGATTCTTCATTCTTTCTGGAGTTATTTCTCCACTCTTCTCCAGTAGAATATTGCGCATCTACCGACCTGGGGAGTTCATCTTTTAGTGTTATATCTTTTATCTTTTCATACTGTTCATGGGATTCTCAAGGCAAGAATACTGAAGTGGTTTGCCATTCCCTTCTCCCATGGACCATGTTTTGTCAGAACTCTTCACCATGACTTGTTCATCTCCGGTGGCCTTAACAGGGCATAACTCATTGTTTCATTGAGTTAGACAAGGCTGTGATTCATGTGATCCGTTTGGTAGTTTTCTGTGATTGTGGTTTTCATTCTGTCTGCCCTCTGATAGAGAAGGACAAGAGGCTTATGGAAGCTTCCTGATGGGAGAGACTGACTGTGGAGAAAACTGGATCTTGTTCTGATGGGCAGGGCCTTGCTCAGTAAATCTTTAATCCAATTTTCTGTTGATGGGCTGTGCTGTGTTCCCTTCCTGTTGTTTGGTCTGAGGCCAAACTATTGTAGGGGTAAAGATGGGTGATGGAGACCTCCTTCCAAAGGACTTGTGCAGGCACTCTTGTATTCAGTGTCCCTGACCCTGCAGCAGGCCACTGTTGACCCAGGGCTCTGCCAAAGACTCCTGGACACTCACAGGCAAGTCTGGCTCATACCAACATATGAATTGAATTGAATTGAAGTCGCTCAGTCATGTCCGACTCTTTGCGAGCCCGTGGAGTGTAGCCCACCGGGCTCCTCCATCCATGGGATTCTTCAGGCAAGAATTCTGGAGTGGGTTGCCATTTCCTTCTCCAGGGGATCTTCCTGACCCAGGGATTGAACCCAGGTCTCCTGCATTGCGGGCAGATGCTTTAACCTCTGAGCCACCAGGGAAGCCCGTACCAACATAACTGATTCTATATTTACTACCATCTTCTAGACTTCCCTGGTGGCCCAGATGGTAAAGTGTCCGCTTACAACGTGGGAGACCCAGGTTCAATCCCTGGACGGGGGAGATCCTCTGGAGAAGGAAATGGCAACCCACTCCAGTACTCTTGGCTGGAGAATCCCATGGATGGAGGAGCCTGGTAGGTTATAGTCCATGGGGTCACAAAGAATCAGACACGACTGAGCGACTTCACTTCACTTCTAGATCTTGTAGAATAGAGATTCTCACTGCTGTGTCAAATGGGGGGTTAGTGAGACATCTTTTGCTCTGTCTTGGATTAAAATAACAGAAACAACCCAGTAGCAGTTCTGGTGATACCTTGACCACTTTAGAAGCTATCCTCCCAGTACTTTCAACCATTACATTAACTCAACCACTTTCGGCTTAAAAGTAGTTTTCCAAGATTGAATCATATAAAATAATTGCTATTTTACTGCATTTGACCCATAAAAAGGATATTTCATATATTTTAGCAGAATACTACTTCTGCAGCTGACAGCTTCCTGTTCTCTCCTCTGCTTCATCATTTCTCTTTACTCATTATTCTTGCTGCCTTCCAGCTTCTAGTTCCTTATAGAGTCTGCTTGTTGATTTCCCTGCATCTGGAGGCTTATGTGAATCAGAACCATTTGTCTCTATTTGTTAACTGGTGATATATGTTGTAATAGTTGCTCTGATTGGCTTGACCGGCCTTCACTCAGAACAGAGCATGCTCTTTGGGTAAAGATTTCATGCTGGACCCTTCCATATTCCCTAGCATTCCCTGTCCAGCCTGCAGTTGACTATATCTGAGACTGATGCCATACCTACTTACATGATACAAAATTTGATTATTAATAAAGCATAAGTATGTATGAAGGGGATTGTTGAAAGTAGTAGGCATTAGAGTCAATACAATCCCCCCAACTTTTTTTCTCTTTTTATAGTTATAAAAAATACACACTCATTTCCCAAGCACTCAAAACCACATTTCTCCAGAGGCAGTCATGTTACTTTGATTCTTTTTTCCCCTTCTATGAATCAATGGGGTACATATTCAAAAGACCCCACTAAAAACACATGAAGTAAAGAACCCCTGACAATCTACTAGACAATAGACTCAATTATGGTTCATCTCTACCCTCACAAATGTCACCTATCTTGAAGATGACATATGTTTCCCTGTCATGTTCTTCTTCCCAGAATGGGGTTTCCTTATATTTAAATTCCATCCTAATCAGTCTTCAGATATTTAAGTTCAATAACACATATGTAAATAATCTTTGAAAACTGTACCCAGACCGAACAGTTTAGAATGACCCTCAGCTTTTCTTTGCTTTAATACAAACAATAGGTCAAGTTTTCTCCCACTTCCTCATTTTACTGCTTGGCAGGCTGAGGCACCCAAGGTCAAGACCCTGTGTTTCCAAAGTATGATGGAGCCTGAGGTTTGGCTTCTTCCTCCCTCCCTTCCAGACTACTTCATTTTTTCCCCCAGTGTGACAAGATGGGCTTTCTTATATCCTGTACACAGTACTAAGTCTGGATTCAGATTTTCAGGATGAATCCAAGTTTAACCTCTCAGTCTCATGGAATCTTTCCAAGGGAAAATTTTTCCAACCCCTCTTGAGCATTTAAAATACCTAAATGATTGCATTAACAATGATTACTCCATCAAACTTCCTTCTAGCCTCATATCTATATCTGGTGGATATTGATTTTGCACATACAGGGATAGAATTGTGCCTGAATTAAACTCATTCTTAGTGAAAATAGGAACAGTCAATCAGAAGAATATATTTTACATAAGAAACATACAAGAGAAATTGCAGTAAAACAGGACAAAAGATTTTCTCAACTATGCTTCATTTTTCTCAATTAAGATATAAAAATCTTAGTATTTTCTTATTCACCCCTAAACAAAAGTGACTAGATCTCATACTTTTTCTTCCTCAAATCTGGACTCAGGGTATCTGATCTGTGTGACATACTATAACAAAGTAGTTTCCTGAAATTGTCTTTGAATGATAGCAAGCTGCCTACAATTTCAAATGCTAACTGAAGCTTGACCCTCTTTTGGTTCACTGAATCAGAACTCATTCTGTAGGTGAGAAACATCAAAATATTAAATGCCCATCAACGGTGTTCAGGTAAGGGAAACGAAGCACTACGTCTGAAACACAGACTTTCTCCCTCCCTGCTTTTTTTTCCTCCGTATAACTTCATCAACATGGGCCTTGGATGGGACTCATGGACTGCCTTTATTTAGGGCCCACAAGAGGTGAAAATTGACTTATTTCATGCCCAAACTGCCAGGTTTGAGCCAATTCCAAGTACATCTAAAAGGAAAACATCATGTTTATTTAGCATCTTGAAGGTCTCTTTTAAATTTTGAATGTCCTTCTCTCATATTTTAAAAATCTGAGCTGAAGGAAGGCATCAACTGTGGTTATTTTAGTTACTTATGTTGACAATTTAAACTTGCTTATAGTTCCAGGAAGACATAGATTTTAGACTTTATTTCCAATTATGGATTGAAAGACATAGTTCCTTAATAAATTAATTTAATAAATCAGAAAATAGGTAGTAAATGCCTCTGAAGACAGAGGCCTTCCTGCCAAAGCATTAAGCTGGCTGGGATCTACACTCTCTAGAATGACAGAATCCCTTCAGTTTTGGATTGACACACATTCATTAGAAATAAATTAGTGTTCCCATCTGGTCTGACTCATTTGATGGGAACAAGAAGTTCTTCTAAAAGTACAAATAGACAGGAGGAAAGGATTGAAAATGAACGGAAGCATGGGACATGTGCAATTTTCTTAGGTCTAAGGATGACAAATATAATTTTGATGTATAATTAAAATATTCTGAGCAGAATAACAGCAAGACCACCTATATGTAAAGATATTTATTGAACTGGATTACCCCACAGATAACTGAATTTTCAGCTCTTTAACAACTTCCTCTTAATCAATTTTCAAAACTAGATTCTAGTCTACTTTCAAGTGTTAGATTATTAAGGGTTGGAAATAGAGGGGTTCTGAGCCCATTCTGATTTACTTTTATGAAAGCAGCGGTGGCATTCATAAATAACCTAATTAAAATGTAAATTACTTTAGCATGGGCATTTGAAACCAGTGGTTCTGAACTTCCTCCAAATTCTAAGCCCTCTGTAAGTTGCATGTTACAATCAATAGTCAGGGAGGGGAGTGGGGCATGTAAAAAAAAAAAGTATATATATATATATATATACACACACACACATATATATTTCCAAAGTGCTCAATCACCATGGGGCACTCAACTTACTGTAAATTAAGTTTATTTATTACACTCCTTTTGGCAAAGCAAAGATTTTCTTGATTTTTTTTTTTTTTTGGTCAGGCAATCAAAATTCCCCTTTACTCCTGGAGTTCTTAAATTGTTTTCTACTCCCATTTTAATCTCTTCAGCTTTTATAGGCTGATAAAATGAACTTGTCTTGGCAGAATTAATATAAATTATTTTTCTGTTTTAAGTGTTTCATGCAGAAATTAAATTTTCAAAAACACACATAAATATAATGGGTTAAATTGACACAGAAATGTAGCATATTTAGTTTAGTACATCAAACTATCTTGATTATCATGGGCAATCTTAAACTGGCATCTAAAGTAAGATTTCCATTGAGTCAATGTTTTTAATTCTCTCTGTCATCATAGTTCAAGGAATAAAGTTCATGAATGATAAGCCAAAGAAATTTGCCAATTCTAACAATGTATTTTTCTTCTTTCATTGGTGAACTAGAAAAGAATTGTTCACTTATATCACTTAGTTTTTGGAAACCTGATAATATCTTTCTCAGAGAAAGACTATATGGAAGAGCCACAAAGGTATGTGTGAAAGGAAGTGAGGGTGTGTTATCAAAATAGTGGAAAATATAGAAAATTAGCTTTCAAATGCAATTTTGTCCAAATCACTGACATTTTTTTACCCTGTTCTGAATTTGGAAACTAGACTTAAACTTGGTTTGAATTAGCACTGATTCTTGGGTGGTTGGAGAGTAAGTTTAAGATGTCTAACAATTTTTCACTCTGAGGATCAAGCATTTTATCACATGAAATAAGAGCCAAGTTATAATCTATAAAGAAAATAGTCTTGTTTAATTTTGGCTTCAGGCTTTCTTCACTATAGAGAGCCAATATTTCTTTCCAAGTCACTTACAGGAGACAGCAGTCTTAATGTTTTATGGCATACATGTCTATATGTATAGTTTAGAATCCAGAAAAACATGACCATTGGTTTTAAGTCAAGGTTCCTGAAATGGACTCAGAAGAGGAATGTGTTTACAGATGTTTGGCTGGCTTCTTAGTCAGGGTCTTGTAGGGGTAATACTTTAATTGAAACCACCATTAAGGTCTAGTTTTCTACTTAAGACATTGTTAGAAATTCAATATTGTAAATACAGTCTGAGATAATCATTCTCTCCAGAACCAGTTCATGTAAGCCCAATTCATAAGAGACTTATGGACTGTATTTAGTCTCCTTCTCTGTGCTCTAAGCAACTTGAATATCTTCCTGCCAAGTATAATCCCCCCTCCCATCTTTTAAACTAGATCCTTCCTATGTCTGAAATGTCATCAGGTCTCTGCTTCATTGGCTCTCAGCAGAAGCTCAATTGCCTCAGAGAAGCCCTCTTTGACTACACTGTGCAGGGTAACTTCTCTCTGGATTTCTCTGTTCTAACTTACTTTACCTTTTCACATAGTTCTTGAAGGGCTAATCTCTCAGTCATGTCTGACACTTTGTGACCCCATGGACTGTGCCCACCAGGCTCCTCTGTCCATGGGATTCTCCAGGTAAGAATACTGGAATGGGCAGTTGTTCCCTTTCCAGGGGGCCTACCCAACCCAGGGATGGTGCTACCTAAAATACTATTATTCATTTAATTTTCTACCAATTTACCCTTTCCTCCCACAAGTCCATGGGTCCCATGAGGAGAGTCTTTGTCTTTTTTTGCTACTGTCTCAGCACCAAGACTAGCAAAAAGCTGGTTCTTAGCATATTTACGGGGAGGAGGAGAAATAGGGCAGCCGCAATGGCATAACCTTTGAATTTCCCTGTGTCAATCCACAGAACAACATGGCAACTAAGATAGCTAAACATTAACACACAAACACCAAATAGCATATGAAGGTTAAAAGGTGATCCCCCTGCAAACTTCAAAATTTAAGCAGCCATCTGCTGCCACAGATGTGTGATGTACCAACAACTGTAGGGGAAAAAAAAAAAAAAGCAGAGGGAAGGAAAAGAGACTTCTGCAGTCCTAAAAGCCAGAGAACCCAGAAATTGCCAACAGATACTTGGTTGCAAAAGGGAAGACTGCTCACTCTCTGTGCAAAGTCTGGTGGGCCAATGGGAGAATAGCATCCCAAACCAGGAGTAGGCATTGCAGGCTCTGGTGTGAAGGTACAAGGACACCTCAGGAAAGCTAGGTTGTTCTGAGCCAAATGAAGACCAGAAAATAATTAAATTCCCTACAATGGTCAATTTTATGTGTATTTCGCCTAGGCTATGGGGTGCCCAGGTATTATTCTGAATATTTCTGTGAGGGTGTTTTTGGATGAGAGTCACATCTAATCAGTAGACTGAGCAAAGCTAATTATTCTTCCTTATGGACGTGGGCCTCATTGGAACACTCAATGGCCATAACAGAACAAAAAACTGACCTTTCCCTAAAGAAGTGGATGTTCACCCTGCTTGACTATCTTCAAACTGAGACATCAACTTTTTCTTACTTTTGGACTTGAACTGAAGCAATGCCTCTTCCTGGGTCTCCAGTCTGCCAGCCTTCAGACTAGAACTACACCATCGACTCTGTTGGGTCATTGGCTTGCCAGTTCACCCTAAAGATCTGGGGAGTAGTCAGCTTCCATGATAGTGTGAGCCAAATATTTATAATAAATATATTAAATAGACAGATAGATCCCTTATTAATTCTATTTATCTGGGGAAACCCTTACTGATACAGTCTTCTTCAGAACAGAGTTTCACTGAGGGGAAACTGCTAGGAATAAAATCCAAATTGAGCTTTAAGAGGCACTAAAGACAAGAGAAGGAGATGAAAGAAGGGAATAATAAAAGTAAAATTCAGAGAAGTAGATCTAACCAACAGAAAAGACAACCTATGTTCCAGACAACCCACTCCTGGAAAAGCTATTCCTGCCTATTTCCTTTCCCTGGAACACACACATACAAATCTTAGATATAAGTCCAGGTTTGATGCACAATACTGGATGCTTGGGGCTGGTGCACTGGGACGACCCAGAGGGATGGAATGGGGAGGGAGGAGGGAGGAGGGTTCAGGATGGGGAACACATGTATACCTGTGGCGGATTCATTTTGATATTTGGCAAAACTAATACAGTTATGTAAAGTTTAAAAATAAAATAAGATAAAAAAAGATATAAGTAACTTAGGGTTAAAATTTATATTGCAAATGAAGCTGTTGTAATAAAAAGTGCTATTATAATTTTTTAATTGTCTTCACAGAAAAAGAAAACTGGTAAGAAAAAAAACATGCCCGCAAATCAGAGGAAAATTGTAATCTCATTTTAAGAGGGGCTAAAAGATATTTAAGATGATTATATAAGATATGAAAGAATACCATACATCAGTAACAGAAAAATTATAAATGAGACACTTGGACTAAATATAGATTTTAAAATGGGCTCATAGATCTTAGGGAAAAGTTGAAAAGAAAAAAACCCTGTTCTGGAGTTCTGAAAAAAACATTTCAGGAAACTCAACTAGAGTAAGTATTAAGAGTAAATACATATCATGAAAAATATTATAAGGATGAAAAGAAGAAAGAGAAAAAGAAGAAGCAGGAGACAGATGAGAAGGGAGTAGGAGGAGGGCAAGGAAGAGATCAATTTAAAAAATATACCCACAGAATAACAATTGCCAAAGAGAAGATGTAATGTCAGAACAAATATAAAAATACCATTTTTAAAATGACTTGAAATGGACCAATTCCTTGATAGATCAAGTACAAAATCAAAGTCAAGAAGAAATAATGTGAATGTCTCTATATTTATTAAAGACATTGACTTTGTAATTAAAAGCTTCCCATAAGAAAATATGTTAAATTGTAGCAAACATCTCAGCAATAATTACTACCAATTCTATAGAAAGTCTTTCAGAAATTTCAAAAAGAGGAAACACTTTCTAACTCATTTAGTGATATCAGAATTACTCTGGAGCACAAACCATACAAAGATTGTATGCAAGAAAAGAGAACTACAGATCAACATCCCTCATGAACAAAGATGCAAAAATTCTAAACAAATTAAATCCAAAAATACTTTAAAAGGATAAGGGTTTATTCCAGGAAGGTAGAGTGCTCTTTAGCATTTGAAAAATCAATAAATGTAATTCACCATATTAACAAATAAAGTAAGAAAAACTATACAAGAAGTTCAATAGATAAAGAACAAACATTTGACAAACCTAACATACATTTTTTATCAAATTCTCAGCAAATTATGGATAAAAGAAAATTTTCTCAGATAAAAGAAATTTTCCTCAGCCTGGTAAAACTGATAAAAGGCAGCTGTGAAAGTCCTAGAGCTATCTCGTAATTCATGATGAGAAAATGAACTTTTTTTTTTCTCCTAAAGGCAACAAAGGCAAGCATATCTGCTCTGACCACTTATATGAAACATGGTCCAAGAGGTTAAAAAAAAAGAAAAATGAAAAGTATCTGTATTTTTTGAAAAAGAAATATTTATATTCATAGGCAACATGCTCATCTATGTACACCATCTGATTCAATCTACAAAAAGACTACTAGAACTACTAAGAAAATTTTTCTAAATAGTAGAATTTAAAAATATATGTATACAAATATCAAGTGTATTTCTACATCACAACTAACAATCAGTAATTGAAATAAATAGAACACTGTCATTCTCAATTACATCAAAAATATAAAATCCTTAGAGTAAAATCTGCAAAAGAAGTACATATGAAATTGAAATACATTGAAAACCTCAGAATATTGAGAAAAAATTAAGAAAACAAAATAAATGGAGAGAAATACTTTGTTATGAGTTGGAAAATTCGTGTTGTTAAAATGTAAATTCTTCCCAAACTGATTCATGGATTCAAAACAATTGTAATCAAAATTCAAGTTTTTTTGTACTAATTGATATACTGTGTATAAAATTCATTTGGAAATCCAAAGGACCTAGACTAGCTACAGTAATTAAAAAAAAAAAAAAAGGAAAGCCAAAAGTAATCAAGACAGTATAGTTCTGGCATAAATATGGATAAATAGATCAATCAAAGGCACAGAAATATATTTTGAAATATATGAACACCTGACTCTTAACAGTGGTGCAAAGGCAATTCAGTGGAGAAAAGAGAGCATTTTTAACAAACAATGCTAGAAAAATGGATATCCACATGAAGGAAAATGAACTATGAACTCAAGACATAGATCTAAATATGAAATTAAAAATACTAAAAGCATAAAATCAAGAAAAAACAAATGATAAAATCTTTATGACCTTGGTTTGGGCAAAATTTCTTAATTATGATGCTAAAAAACACATGCCACAAAAAATTGGTACATTACACTTCATCAAAATAAAAAGTTTTTGCTGTTTAAACTACAGTGTTACAAAAAAGAAGAGATGAGGCACAGAAGAAGAATTTTGTGAAGCATAGGTCTAATAAAGGATGTGCATCCAGAATATATACACGTTCTCAGACTCCATAATCAAAAAGCAAAGAACCCAAGAAAAAATAAGCTGACAATTTGAATAGACACTTTGAAAAAGAAGACATACAGATAGCAAGTAAGCTCATGGGAAGATATTTGGCAATAGCCCCAAACTGGACAAAATTCAGATGCTTATCAAAAGATACCAGATAAATGCACAGTAGCATATCTATATGGTGAATGACTCAGAAATAAAGAACAATGAACTATTACCAGTTATTATGCCACCACATGGGGAAGTCTCAAAATAATTATAATTAGAATAAAATAATTATATTCTCAAAGATGTCTGGAGATTGGGAGTCAGAAGGATAAGAGGCTCCCTGGTGGGTCAGTGGTTAAGACTCTGCACTTCCACTGCAAGGGGTGTGAGTTCCATCCCTGGTTGGGTAATGAAGATCTTGCATGCCATTCTGTGTGGCCAAAAAATTATTTTAAAAAAGGAAGAAACGTTAAAGTTAACGGATATGTTCACCCCTAACTGCATTCTTGCTAACTCTTCTTTTATCTGTTTGCACAGTTGCAGAGAGTGAAACATTTTGTTTGAATTTACATTATTTAATACAGCCTGTATTCAGCAACAAGCTCATAAATTCCTGGAAATTGAACAATCAGCTCTTGAAAGCTGCCTTTGGACAAGCTTCAGCACACCACCCTAACTGACCCTCTAAAAAGAACTAGGCCCAGATGGTTTCATAGTAGAATTCTAGCAAAACTTCAAAGGCCCCAGTGTTATGTAACATTTTCCAAAGCATAGAAAATAAAAGAAAACTCTCTAATTTTTTTTACAAAGCAAATGTAACATTTGTAAGTATATAAATCCATAAGAGCAGTACAAAAACTATTAAAAACCAATGCTACTTGTGAATATCAATGCAACATTACTAAATAAAATAATAGTAAACAGAATCCAACAGTACAGGAATGAAGTAATAAATCAGACATTTAAAGAATTCACAATTAGTTCAATATTAGGAAGTCTTTCCATAATACACAATGATAATCAATCTAAGAAGACAAATTACAAATATGTCTTCATAGATGCAGAAAAAAACTTGGCCAAAATTCAATACTCATTGCTAATAAAAGCTTTCCAGAAAGTAGAAACTGTTCAATGTCCTGGCAAGGTAGATAAAGTATAACCATAAAAGATGAGAGATGAATGGGGAGAATGTTTCAAAACATAGAATAATCTTGCTAATATCCTCTAGGATTCAAGACTTTAGTGTAAAAGAAATATGCAAATAACATCAAAAAAGTAAAAATTCTGAATTTAAAGTGGAAATAGCAGTATAAAGTCAAGATATGTTTTCTCTTAAATACCTATTTCCTAGTTTGAAGACTGAAAATATCTAGACTAAACTCAGAGTAATAAGCACCCTAAGGGCCTGGATTTAGGAGTCTCAGTATCATTCCCTGCTGAAGATAACAATGTCTTTTAGATAAATCATGGATTCTAGATTTAAAGGAGAAAACATACAAGATAAGTATGGAATATCTTGTCATAGCAGAAAATAAGGACTCTGAAGCAGCTTTTAAAAAGGCCAAATGAACAAGGGAACAAAGTTGGGACTGTTAGAACATTAATAAAGACACGAGAACATGTCAAATACATTTATTTCCATGAATTCACAATGATACAAAACAAACAGATGATTTGAGGAATGCTAATGAGAGAAATAATAATAATAATTTCATTATTATTTTGAAAATGAAATAAGATATGGTTTTACAAGTTAATCAAGGGAGAAGGAAACATAAGATGCAATTATGCATTTATTATATCTTTTATTTTTGTATCATCTGAATTTCAGAATAATTAAATAGTTGATAAAGGGATGTTTCTATTTTATAAAAGTTTTCCAGTTACTTATCACAAAAAGGAATAATAAAATTAGAATATCTTAATAACACTGTAGTGTATAATTAAAATTTGCTGAAAGAGAATAACTTGAGTTCTCAAATAAATATGCAAATTATAAATTGAGGTGATGGATGTGTTTATTAACATGATGGGGGGAATTCTTTCAAAATTTATATTATATTAAATCATCATGTTATACATTTTAAACATCTTACAATTTTATCTGTTAATTATACCTCAATAAAACTGGGAAATGAAAGAAAGTCAGTTTTCAAACCTTTTGTAAACCTTAATAAATTTATGAAAGGGTAATGATAAATGACTGCAAATATCACAGAGAGAGAGAAATCCAGACACCATGTATCTAATGATGCATGTGTAAATCAAACCAAAAAAAAAAAAAAAATACAACAAAGAAACAAAAACTGAATTTGCATAGGATTAAGTCTTTCACATCAGTCCGAGTACCATTGAGAGAAACCCTGTAGTGATTTGGGTAGGAAATATTTAACATAAAGAATTATTTGCTATACCTCAAGACTGCTATGATGAGAGATTAGAGACTATGGGGTACAGAGAATCCTAAATAATTAATAATCCTAATTAATCCTAATAATCCTAAATAATCCTAAAAAATAATAGAGTAAGTAGCAGAGACAGGGAAAAGCTACTTCCTATGGTGGTTAAAACAGAAAACTCAAAAAAGGAACAAATCTGGCAAAGACTCCCAATCAATGATGAGATCTAGATCTCATTGGAGAGAGTATGTCCAGGCACACTGAATGTCTGAGTCACTAAGATCCTTCACGTTAAGGAACTGGTTGAGAATCTTTCTTACGGGATCTCAGAGGATGTTGTCAAAGAGGAGACTCAGTCAGGGGAGCTCACTGGGAAACCACTCTCTGGGGTGATTGAGAAACTGTCCAAGGGGAGGGCTGTGTCCCAGAACTTACTGCAAAACTGTCCAGAGGGTGCCAGCGAGGTCACCCCAGGGAGGTGCCACTGCAGAAGACGGCCAAAGATCAGCCTAGGACCAGGAGGCAGAGCTCCTTTCTCTTTTAGGATCCCTTTGGCACCTGGTACTGATAAAGCCTGACATCATGCTCACTTGTCAAAGAAAATATGTTCCAGGATCAAAAGTCAGGCAATGAAGTTGGACTGGGAAGTGAGGGGCAATAGACTGATAATTGGTGAACTTCTAGCTCTCACTCCTCATACATTGAAATACAGGGGACCCAAGAGATGTTTTAGTTGGCTCGGGTTGCATTAAGAAAATGCCACCGACCAGGTGGCCAAAATGACTGATGACTGGAAGTTCAAGGTCAAGGTGTCATCAGGGTTGGTGTCTCCTGAAGCTCTTCCTGACTTAAAGACAGCCACCTCCTCCCTGTGTCCGCACTGACCTTTTTTCTGTGTGTGAAATGAAACAGAGTTCTCTGGTATCTTTCCCTCTTGTTTTTTGTGTGTGTGTGTGTGTGGTATTTTATTTTTTTAGCATTAAAAATTATTTAATTAGGATCAATAAGCTATCAGTACATTGTTTTCTAGATTTGGACATAGATTTAAAAAAATAAGAAAAATCAATAAAATAATAATCCACCATCAGTACATAAAATAAAAAAATATTTTAACATAGAAATAGCAAAAGTAATTTCAAAATGAAAACTAAGCAGAGAATAAAGGACAGGATACTTAAATAAACTTATCTCTAAGGATGACTCAGTCTTATTATAGTATTTGTTTCATCACAGATTAATGATGTACCAGCATGCCCACTGGGCTTTAGGGAGACAGCTATAAAAGGTGGCTTTGCATCAGCAAACATGGAGATGATATGAATAGCTATTAATTTTTATTTTTGTTTTGTCTCTTCTTCTTACAAAGATTGTGTCCTGTCAGATTAAGGCCCTAACCTTATAGCTTCCCTTTTTAGGTCCTGCCTCCAAATGCAGTCATCTTGGAGGTTAGGGTTTTAACATATGGATTTTGGGAGTATCGCTATTCAGTCTGTAACAAGGGACAAAGGCAATGACATGGTCATCTCATGGGGTTACAATCAGAAAAACTGAAACAAAACACAGGGAAATTTATTGATTGAAAGCATAATCAGCACATGCAACTAATAATAAAGCTATTTTGGCAGATTCTACAATTATGAGATATGTGATGCTGTTAACAATCTTTTCAGATGTGATAATGTTAGTGGATAGTGGTTTTTAAATTCGTCATCTTGTGAAGTTACATGCTAAAATACTTACAAAGTGCTGTCACAACTTGGCTCTTAATGTCACTCCACAGAGAATGAAATTAAGTAGAGATGAATTAAGTTTGCTGAGTCAATAAGTGTTGATGCTAATTGACAAGCACGTGGAGAGCTGATTAGACTCTCAGTTTTTGTATGTTTAACATTGTCCATAATAAATAAAAATAACAGTGACAAATAAGTATGACTGTAAATAAAAGATTAATAACTGTAAAAGAATACTATATGCAACTTTATGTCAATTCCTTTAAAATGGCTATATTTTGCTGCTGCTGTTGCTGCTATATCGCTTCAGTCATGTCCGACTCTGTGCGACCCCATAGATGGCAGCCCACCAGGCTCCCCCATCCCTGGGATTCTCCAAGCAAGAACACTGGAGTGGGTTGCTATTTCCTTCTCCAATGGATGAAAGTAAAAAGTGAAAGTGAAGTCGCTCAGTCGTGTGCGATTCTTAGCGGCCTCATGGACTGCAGCCTACCAGGCTCCTCCATCCATGGGATTTTCCAGGCAAGAGTACTGGAGTGGGGTGCCATTGCCTTCTCCTATATTTTAGGAGGCTATAAATTAAGAATATAAATTATGGTTTGCCTTGAGAATTGGAAACTGAGAATCAATTAAAATGTTAAGTATTAGAACAAATTGTCAAATTTCCTTCAAAAAAGACACCACAACTAAATGACTTTACAGGAAAAATATTTTGAACTATCAAGGATCAGAATGTATCACATTTTAGAATTTCCATGTCACACGCACGAGCGTGTGTGTGTGTATGCTCAATTGTGTCCAATTCTTCGTGACCCCATGGACTGTAGCCTGCCAGGTTCCTCTGTCCATGGAATTTTCCAGGCAAGAATATTACAATAGGTTTCCATTTTCTTCTCCAGGGGATCTTCCAGATCTAGGGATCAAATCTTCCTCTCTTGCTTTTGTAGTAAAGTAGATTCTTTACCACTGTGCCACCTAGGAAGTCCAAATCACGTTAGCCAGTAAAGTCCACAACTTGATATCACTTTGTACCTGAAAGTTGCTTGAAAGGAGAGACCATTTTTAAATACAAAAACAAGGTCAATAATAATATTAGGCAAAGAATGTAGTGGTACTATCAATAGTGAATTTTTTGAGAAATTTCTGGAAGATAAAGAGAAGAAGATATTGGAATGACAAAACAGAATTGAGAAATCTCTAAACTATCACAGATTACCAAAGAGCTTTTGGAGAACTATGTGTC
This sequence comes from Bubalus kerabau, assembly GCF_029407905.1. Lineage (NCBI taxonomy): Eukaryota > Metazoa > Chordata > Mammalia > Artiodactyla > Bovidae > Bubalus > Bubalus kerabau. The sequence goes on along the minus strand of NC_073632.1, from coordinate 28,657,734 downwards.
CCTGAAAATTGAAACAAAACTGTAACAAAACTGTGGTAGAGTGAGCCAGAAAGGCAAAAAACCAATTTAAGGAGTTCAAGAGACATAGGTCGATTGCTGCCTTTGGACTCTGCTGTTTATGGTGACCAAGTGAGGGTTACAGATATGGCCTACAGAGCTGTGGATGGAAACCTACAGGGCTCCTTGGTGGCAGCAAAACCTTCGATCATACTGGTTTTCATGGGTTATTCTTAAAAATCTCTTTGGCAAACCAAACTGGTAGGCTGAGAATAATGGTTTGTGAAAGTCAAGAAAGAGGCTTCCAGTTATTTTTATAGACTGATCAAAAGCAACCAGCAACACTTTGATGAGGGAGAGCTGTCAGGTCATATCTAAATTCCACTTTTAGTAATTAGTAATTAATTACTAATTTTAATTTAGTATTTAAAAGGTGATGATTTATACTTTATTATATAAACAAAGTATATGAATTCCTCAACCCATAGAATAATTTCACTTCTTTTAACCATTTTGTCATACTCATACATTCTGGCTTAAATAAGTAGCTCTTAGCCATTCCTAGGATTGCTTACAGTAAATCCATGTAGTCTTAGGCTGAATCTTCTACGTTGTTTTGAATCGATTTCAAACTTTCTGGAGCTCACTTTCTCTACTTTTTTTTTTTTTCAGAGCTTTGTGACTATCTCCATTCCTTCTTCTTCAATTTCCTCCTACCGGTTACTCTGCACTCCCTAAGTTTATGCCCCATTTTGCACTTACTTTTCTAACAAATGCAGAAGTCTCTTTCAGGAAAAAAAAAAAATGTTTTAAATTGCCCTCTCCTGCTCATGCACTACCATTGCCAGGAAGATACAGCATGTCTGGTTCCCAGCCTCTGTCCTGTGAAAGGGCCAGCTCCTTTTAGAGACACCCCAGCATAGGAGGAGATTTGGGAGGAAATGGAACAGATATCTTAAATGGTGTAAATGGTGCTGGTTGTATGTTATTAAAGAAAAAAACTAACTACCATTTTCAGAATATTTTTCTGCATGTGATGCATCCTAGGAATGTACCTTGGTATTTGAAAAAGACAGGTCTTCCTTAAAAGTCAGCTCTTGCAGGATTCACTTATCCTTTTAGCCGTATCCAAGCAAGTGGATTAATCCTATGAGATTCTCTGGGATCTTGACTGAACAGTGAATGAACAGAAAGACCTTAGGATCTCTGTTATGAAAACCAAGGAATGGATGAAAGTCTACACCTATTACGTTCTTGCTTTAATTGTTATCTTAAAAAAGAGAATTGAAAAATCTTACACAAGACTTTGTTTTCTGCATTCCTTTAAGCTGATATCTATTCAATAAGACCAAGCCTGGCAAATTCTTCACCAAATGGTCTGTACCTCCACTCTAAGAATGCTGATGGTGTGGCAGTCCATAAATGTAGACAGAGAATTTCTAGAAACTTTGATTTCAAGAACGGTTTTTATAAGAACAGAATATTATGGACCTCTTTAAAATTAAGAGAGACCATAGATCTCAGTTCTTCCAAGAAAATAATATTTTAATGTATCAGTTCAGTTCAGTTCAGTCACTCAGTCGTGTCCGACTCTTTGAGACCCCATGAATCGCAGCACGCCAGGCCTCCCTGTCCATCACCAACTCCCGGAGTTCACTCAGAATCACGTCCATTGAGTTAGTGATGCCATCCGGCCATCTCATCCTCTGTCGTCCCCTTCTCCTCCTGCCCCCAATCCCTCCCAGCATCAGAGGCTTTTCCAATGAGTCAACTCTTCACATGAGGTGGCCAAAGTACTGGAGTTTCAGCTTTAGCATCATTCCTACTAAAGAAATCTCAGGGCTGATCTCCTTCAGAATGGACTGGTTGGATCTCCTTGCAGTCCAAGTGTGGAGAATAAATTATATGGTCCCACTACCTGCTACACACACCTATGGCCTCTCACAGATGAGCAGTACGTTTTCATCCTCAAACCAGTTGAAATAAAACAGGAAGGTAACCAGAGTGCGATTCTGTAGAAACAACAGTGGACTGTCAGCTACTAAATCACTGAGGTTTTGCTCTTAATGTATCTGTATAGCAAACAATAAATGGAAAATACTGTGTGAAAAATAAATGACTGAACACACCATCAGAAGATTAATTTAAATATAACCATTTTCTATTAACCAGAATAATCTTTCTTATATAATAAGTGGCAATGATAGGATGACAAATACAATGAATAAAGTTATTAAAAATTTAAGCATATATATAATTGTGGAGTATACAGTACATTGTGAGGCTTCCCAGGTAGCTCAGTGGTAAAGAATCCACCTACCAATGCAGGAGATGTAAGTTTGATCCCTGGGTCAGGAAGATCCCCTGGAGAAAGAAATGGCAATCCACTCCAGTATTCTTGCCTGGGAAATCCCACGGACAGAGGAGCTTAGTGGGGTACAGTCCATGGGTTCACAAAAGAGTGAGATAGAACTTAGGTACTAAAAACAACAACAGCAATAGTGTACAGATAGTAGTTTAGAAATATAGAAATAGGTTTAGGACAGTAGAACAGTGGAACGAGTGGTTGAAATATTTTTCATTTATTACTTTTTCTATAATTCTATTATGTCATTCATTGCCATAAACAAGAGAAGAAATTCACAGAGAAAAAAAAGAATATAACCTACTCATTTAAAGCCATACAACATTAGTACTAGCAATAAGTAGGTATTAAAAAAAAAAAATCACTGTTAAAGTTTTTAGACCTTAAGTCATTAGATGAGGTTCACGTTTAAATGAGCTCCATTTAACTCATTCCACCTGAAAATATATTCCCTTTAAAAGGGTTAATATACTTGTTTATAATTAATTGGATCAGATCAGATGAGTTGCTCAGTTGTGTCCGACTCTGCGACCCCATGAATCGCAGCACGCCAGGCTTCTCTGTCCATCACCAACTCCCAGAGTTCACTCAGACTCACGTCCATGGAGTCAGTGATGCCATCCGGCCATCTCATCCTCTGTCGTCCCCTTCTCCTCCTGCCCCCAATCCCTCCCAGCATCACAGTATTTTCCAATGAATCAACTCTTCGCATGAGGTGGCCAAAGTACTGGAGTTTCAGCTTCAGCATCATTCCTTCCAAAGAAATCCCAGGGCTGATCTCCTTCAGAATGAACTGGTTGGATCTCCTTGCAGTCCAAGGGACTCTCAAGAGTCTTCTCCAACACCACAGTTCAAAAGCATCAATCCTTCAGTGCTCAGCCTTCTTCAAACACCAACTCTCACATCCATACATGACCACTGGAAAAACCATAGCCTTGACTAGATGGACCTTTGTTGGCAAAGTAATGTCTCTGCTTTTGAACATGCTATCTAGGTTGGTCATAACTTTCCTTCCAAGGAGTAAAGCGTCTTTTAATTTCATGGCTGTAGTCAGCATCTGCAGTGATTTTGGAGCCCAGAAAAATAAAGTCTGACACTGTTTCCACTGTTTCCCCATAGTCTCTGGCTAAGAAGAGTAACAAAGTTTGTTCTTTGAAGGCAAATGTGTCCCCCGGGTAAGGACATTTTATATATCCTTCCAGCTGATACCTGGTAGTAACTGGCTCTACATTCTTAAAGATGGGAAAATGTACACATGACAAATAAAACTTTGTAGCACTTTTTTTTTGGCTGTGCTTTTTTTTTTTTTTGGCTTGGCTTTGGGAATCCTAGATCTCCATTAAGTATTGAATCCATCCCCAGGTAGAAAAGTCCTGCCCACAGGACCACCAGGGAATTGCCCAGAAGTAATACTTTGTTATTGAACACAAAAGGAAGCTGTAAAGAGAGGAAAGGGGAGAGATTTTCAAATCAGAATTCTGGAACTCTGTGTCTCCCTTCTGCCATAGAGAAGTGCCCTGATACTGGATATTATTCACCACCTCTGGGGATAGTAAGGGGCAAAAGTGGCAGCACAATGGATTCGAGAGTACTTGCAAAATGTAAAGTCCTTACACATACTGACTATATAGTACATCATTATTACAGAAACTTAAAGAAAATAGAGTGAGTCAATAATATATCAATGTATTTTAATAACAACTAAGATTCCTTATACAAGTGATATCATATGATATTTGTCTTTCTCTATTTGGCTTACTTCACTTAGTATGATAATCTTCAGGTCTATGCATGTTGCTGCAAATGACATTATTTTCTCTTTTTTATGGCTGAATAATATTCCATTGTATATATGTACCACATTTTCTTTATCCATTCATTTGTCAATAGACGTGTAGGGTGCTTCCATGTCTTGGCTAATTAGGGCTGCCGTGAACACTGGGATGCATGCACCCTTTTGAAACTAAGAAAAATCTACATGTAATGATAAACAAGAGAGAAAAGAAGAAAATAACAGATCTTTTTCACAAAATGCCAAATTGTTCTGTGGAATTATAGAGCAGAGTGATATCCATTAGCTCCAATTCACCACTAAGTGATAGAAAAGATTCATTCCTTCTTTCCTCCTCTGTAAATAAGAATGCTAATTATCACTTCTCTTTCCCACAGTACAGCAATGACATAATAATTCAATGCCTTAAAATATTTTGAATTCCCTCAAGAATGAGGTGCTAAAGATGTTTGTTGCCTCATAAATCTAATGCAGAATATTCCTGCAGATTCCAGTGTGGTTGGAAGGGTGGTAATTATAAATTGAGAGAAACATACTTTAAAATGACAAAAAGAATTTAAATGATGCCATAAGAATTGGAATCAAAAAGAAAGAACTAGAAATAAGAATTTGACCCTTATTTAAAATCATATGTGACAGTTTAGATCATTCAGCTCCTTGCTGCCCTTGGCAGGCTGCCTGTCGTGTGAGGTAAAAGTGGAAAAGGAATTCAACGTGGTTCTTAAATAAGGTGTAAATCCCTAAGATTTTTTTCAAGGAAAAAATATTCTCAAATACTAGTAATGTCATTTTTCATATAAGTTATAGAACTTCAAAGTATCTCATTTTCAAAACAGGCCTGAAGAAATGAATACCAAGCCTGAAATGCGGTAGCTGTCTCTCTTGATAAAACAGCCCAAGACTCACAACAAAGAATAATCTGATCAGGGTCCTCAGTTCATTTCTAGAAGTTGTCAATGTTCCTATGATTCCAATGATCACTTTGAACTTGAGGGGTTCTAGTCTCATTAAAAAAAGAAGTCAACAAGCTGTATGGTCCTTCATCCAAATCCATTGCACAGCATCAAACTCCTTTGCTGAAGGAGTTCATCTAAATGTGTGAAATTAATCCTTGTTCTGGAGGAGGGGGCAGGTGTCTTAAAAGCCTACTTGTTTCCTTGAATCTACACCTTCCAACACAGATGAGTTTAGTATTTCAGGGGCAGTCACTAGGGGAAGCTGTGAGCCTGCCAGTTCTGGTACAGACCCCGGCTCGTCGACACGTCTCACAAAGACCACTTTTGTGGGCTGCATTCTTTTCCCATCAGGCAGTGCTGCCCTGACCTGGGGTGTGTTTTTCATTTCCAAAGAATATGCTGATCTTCCCCAAATGATCTACTGAAAACTGAGTGTTGAAGCACAAATGAAAACTGAAAAGTGCCATTTAGCACACAACATAATTATTTCATGGCCTACTGCAAGTTAGCAAAGGCCTGTTTCAACTTGTAAGATGTGAAAGCCAGCCCGTGCCGTATCATAATATTTTGAAACAATTTTAAATCCCTCTTTTCCTGGGTTGGTGGCTGTAGAGGAGGAAGGGAGAGAAGGGGATGCTATTTTCATGTGGAATAGCTTTTTAAAGACCAAGCAGTCATAAAACCTCGATTAAAAGTGAACAAACATTGAATTCAATATCTGCATGACCAGACTTTTTTTTTAAGAGGAACTAGCTTAACCTCAGGAAATAGTATAAGCAATCCTAGGTATTAAATTCACTTTGTACTAAAATTTAATCCAGCCGAGCATACCATTAAAGTCAATACCATGAATAGCCGTACAGTGTGGACAGGTACACACATACTCACTTTTAATACCATGTAAGTTTAACTTTACACACATTCTATACAGAAAGTGCTAAGTGGAAGAAAAATTGAGTTTATGTAACTGCAAATTCTCACTAAGATTTCCTCCATAAATTAATCTTTTTAATAGTTTCTTAGATGTCATTTTTTCATTAACACTCTAAAGATCTATAAAATTAGTGTCTCTGCTGCTAGCAATTGAGAATAACTTCTAATTAGAAAAAAAAAAAAGGAAGGAAAGATAAAAAGAATTACATTGTTGGCCAGAATAATTCTAAATGCTAGCAATGAAAGCAACTGTTCTCCCTTCTAGAGACAGCTGTGCAGAGCTCCGCAGGAAAGGGTTTTCCTTTTGACTCATCTCTTACGTGACTATATCACAAATAAATCTGGGAAAAAGGCAATTTGTTTCCCAGCCCAGAGAGCAGATGATAGAGGAGAAAATGTGCAACTCCTTTCCTACTGTCAGTGAACTAAAATTTTTCAAAATTTCTGGAAAATTATTTTTAAATAAAACCTTGATGATTGCAAATTCTCTTAAATAATATCCTTATGTTTTCTCACCTGTGTCTACAACACCATCACCAGAACTGGACTTGTGTTTACTGAGCCCAGCACAGTGACTGGTGTCTGTGTATACATGCTCAGTTGTGTCCAGCTTTTTTGTGACCCCACGGACTGTAGCCTACCAGGCTCCTCTGGCCATGGGATTTTCCAAGCAAGAATACTGGCGTGGGTTGCTATTTTCTTCTCCAGAGGATCTTCCTGACTCAGGGATCAAACTTGCATCTCCTGAGTCTCCTACACTACAGGCAGATTCTTTAGGGCTAAGCCACTGGGGAAGCTCCAGAAGCTTCTTGATGAGTGTTATGTGACTTTGGCCTTATGCCTAGCCCCAACCATTCCTCAGTGCTCTCTTTCTTCAGTCAGTGTAAATAGGTTGTCAAAAAAGATTTCATTGAAAAATTGAGGAACATCCCCAAATATGTTTATTCAAGTGTCCACCATATGCCAAGCACTGTATCTGGGAATATAAATAAAGACTCAAGGATAATTGATGCTATTTTAAGTATTATCTCTTTTTATTATAATTTGTTGTTTTTCGGTCACTAATTCATGTCCAAGTCTGCAACCCCATGGACTGCAGCATGCCAGGATTCCCTGTCTCTCATCATCTCCCAGAGTTTGCCCAAGTTCATGTCCACTGAATTGGTGGTTCCGTCCTCTCATCCTCTGTCACCCTCTTCTTCATCTGCCTTTGGTCTTTCCCAGCATCAGGGTCTTACTTTATTATAAAATTATCTTATTTACTATAATACCAGGAAAATATTTAAGAAATAATTGTTTATTGAGTTTTCTACCATGTGGACATCAATTCTAATAATGATTTTATGAATTAAGTGCTATATTATTTCCCATTTTCAAATGAAGAGACTAAGGCACAGAAGAATTAAGAAACTTTCCCAAAAGCATACATGTAGTTGTTCTAGAGCCAAGATTTGAACCAAGGTAGCCTGGCTCTGGAGAAGGATTCTAAACCACTAAATTATGTAATGAAGTCTTGCTTGGTGGTGATGAGAAAAATCTTGCCATGTTAGGTGATTCATTTGAGAAGTGTATTTTTAGACTGTAATATAGCTCTTTCTCTGGTTTAGCCAAGAGTTTCATGTAAAACAATCACATATTTGCTAAACTGCCCAAAAGAAATGTATCCATTTGATAAAGGCTTTTTCTCTGAATTATCAGTTTAACATTATTCCTTTACAAGCCTTCAACAAATTGTAGCACCCACACAAATACAGTAATTAGTTTTAATTTCCCTTTGTCAATCTAAAATAAAAGTGGGGTAATTGATATTCCAGTATGGAGAATTTCACTCTACCTAAAAGCAAGTTAGCTCTTTAGTAATTTGGAAGAGTGTTTGATAATTGTCAATAATCTTAAAATTCTAATGACCTCTGCCTAAAAGTGTTGTTTTATGAACTGAATTTCCTGTTATGTATTTTACAAATAGATTCTACCGCTTAGATTTTGATGATATTTATTTCTGTTTGGCCTTGGTCTTCTGGCTCTAAGAAGGAGATTTGAAGACTATAAATACAAAGAACTGCATAGTTCTTTTTACCTGAAAGTGAAATGACATCTGGCTGAGTGGATTCAGTGGTCTAAGAAATGCCTCTCAGTCGTAAACTTTCTTTTACATTTAACTTGGGCTTTGTGCTGTATATCAAAATACTTGATTGTTCCACACGTTTTGCCCTCCTTTTCATGGGCATTTTGAAGTCTTTCTCTTCTACTATGAATATTCAAAATGTGTTTTAATTTCTCATCCTTTGATTTATTAAATATGTATGAAAGTTCTATTGTGCATTGATAATTTTGATGCATTAGAAATATGCAAGTGAAATGCATTTTACATTATTTTTAGATTGTTTATATTGCATAATTGCATTCAATTTATACAAAGGAAAGTGTTCAGTATACATGTAAAAGCTATGAAGTTCACAACAAAGTGAAAACCTATGAACCCAACCACCCAACCCAAGAACTGGAATACGATCAAACTTACAAAATCTATGTGCTTATTCTCTATCTCATCCCTTTTGCTTCCTCTTAAGAGATAACAGCTATTTGAATGTGTCCTTTTCATTTCCTTTCTTTTCTCCTGACTTCATCTCCTCCCCTTTGTTTAAGAGTTTTAACATTATTATAACCTATGTCTACTTTCAAAATTCTATACTATTTTATTCTTCAAAAATTCACAATTTTATTTATCCATTTCTCTGTGAGGAAATTCTGGGCTATTTTCAGATTTTATACACACGGTATAGTGAAATTGCTCCTCCACAGATCACTGCCTTATTGTGGTGAAGGGGCTTGCGTAACTCTATGAAGCTATGAGCCATGCCATGTAGGGCCACCCAGTATGGACGGATCATAGCAGAGAGTTCTGACAAAACATGATCCACTGGAGGAGGGAATGGCTAACCACCCCAGTATCCTTGCCATGAAAACCTCATGAACTTTATAAAGGACAAAAAGATATGACACTGAAAGATGAGTCCCCTGGGTCTGAAGGTGTCTAATATGCTACTGGGGAAGAGTGGAGGACAAGAACTAATAGCCCCAGAAAGAATGAAGTGACTGGACCAAAGCAGAAACGACCCTCAGCTGTGGATGTGTCTGGTGATGAAAGTAAAATCCAATGCTGCAAAGAACAGTTTTGCATAGGAACCTGGAATCTTAGGTCCATAAATCAAGGTAAACTGGACATGGTCAAACAGGAGATGATAAGAATAAACATTGACCTCTTAGGAATCAGTGAACTAAAATTGATGGGAATGGACGGATTCAATTCAGATGACCATTATATCTACCACTGTGGGCAAGAATTTCTTAGAAGAAATGGAGTAGCCCTCACAGTCAGCAAAAGAGTCTGAAATGAACTACTGAGGTGCAACCTCAAAAATGACAGAATGATCTCAGTTCATTTCCAAAGCAAGCCATTCAACATCACAGTAATTCAAGTCTATGCCCCTACCACCAATGCTGAAGAATCTGATCAGTTTTATGAAGACCTAAAAGACCTCCTAGAACTAACACACACACACACACACACACACACAAAATGTTCTATTCATCAGTTGGGCTTAGAATGCAAAAGTAGGAAGTCAAGAACTACCTGGAGTAACAGGCCTTGGAGAACAAAATGACGTAGGGCAAAGGCTAACTGAATTCTTCCAAGAGAAAGCACTGGTCATAGCAAACACTCTTTTTCAACAACACAAGAGACAACTTTACACACGGACATCACCAAATGGTCAATATCCAAATCAATCGATTACATTCTTTGTAGCCGAAGTTGGAGAAGCTGTATACAGTTAGCAAAAACAAGATGTGGAGCTGTCTGTGACTCAGATCATCAGCTTCTCATAGCAAAATTCAAGCTTAAACTAAAGAAAACCAAGAAACCCACTAGGCCAGCCAGCTACAACTTAAATCAAATCCCCTATGAATATGCAGTAGAGGTAACAAATAGATTAAAGGGATTAGATCTAGTTAACAGTGTGCCTGAAGAACGATGGACAGAGGTCTGTAATATTGTACCAGAGGCAGCAAACAAAACCACCCCAAAGAAAAAGAAAAGCAAGAAGGCAAAGTGGTTATCTGAGAGGGCTTTGCAAGCTGAAGAAAGAAGAGAAGTGAAAAGCAAGGGAGGATGGACACAATAAAGGACAGAAACAGTAGAGACCTAGTAGACGCTGAAGAGATCAAAAAGAGATGGAAAGATACACAGAAGAACTGTACAAAAAAGATCTTAATGAACCAGATAACCATGATGGTGTGGTCAGCCACCCAGAGCCAGACGTTCTGGAGAGTGAAGTCAAGTGGGCCTTGGGAAGCACTGCTGTTAATAAAGCTAGTAGATGCGATGGAATTCGTGTAGAACTATTCAAAACCCTAAAGGATGATGCCATCAAGGTGTTGCACTCAATATGTCAGAAAACCTGGAATACCCAGCAGTGGCCACAGGACTGGAAATGGTCAATCCCAATCCCAATTCCCAAGAAGGGTAGTGCTAAAGAATGTGTTAACCATCAGAAAATTACACTCATCTCCCATGCTAGTGAGGTCATGCTTAAAATCTTGCATGCTAGGCATCAGCATTATGAGAACCAAGAATTTCCAGATGTCCCAGCTGGGTTTAAAAAAGGCAGAGGAACCAGAGATCAAATTGCCAACATTTGCTGGATCATAGAGAATGCTACAGAATTCCAGAAAAACATCTACCTCTGTTTCAATGACTATGCTAAAGCTTTCGACTGTGTGGATCATAACAAACTGTGGAAAGCTCTTAAAGAGATAACACCAAACTATCTTTCCTGTCTCCTGAGAAACCTGTATGTGGGTCAAGAAGCAAAAGTTAGCACTGGACATGGAACAACTGATTGGTTCAGTATTGAGAAAGGAGTAAGACAGGGCTGTCTGGTGTTTATTTAACCTATACGCTGAGCACATCATGAGAAATGCTGGGCTGGATAAGTTACAAGCTGGAATCAAGACAGGTGGGAGAAACATCAACAACCTCAGATTTGTGGATGATACCACTCTAATGGCAGAAAGTGAAGAGGAACTAAACAGCCTCTTGAAGGGGGTGAAGGAGGAGAGTGAAAGAGCTTGCTTAAAACTAAAGATTAAAAATCTAAGATCATGGCATCTGGTCCCATCATCACTTCACAGCAAATAGAAGCAGAAATGGTGGAAGCAGTAACAGATTTCCTCTTTTTGGGCTCTAAAATCACTGTGGATGGTGGCTGCAGCCATGAAATCAGAAGACAATTGCTTCTTGGCAGGAAAGCTATAACAAACTTACTGTGCTAAAAAGCACAGACGTTACTCTGCCAAGAAAAGTCCATATAGTCAAAGCTATAGTCTTCCCAGTGGTCATGTATGGTTGTGAGAGCTGGGCCATAAAGAAGGCAGAATACCAAAGAATTGATGCCTTAGAACTGTGCTAAGAAGACTGAAGAAGACTCTTAAAAGTCCCCTGGACAGTAAGGCAATCAAACCAGTCAATCTTAAGGGAAATCAACTCTGAATACTTGTTGGAAAGACTGATGCTGAAGCTGAAATTCCAGTATTTTGGTCATCTGATGCGAGTAGCCAACTCATTGGAAAAGTTGTTGATGCTGGGAAAGATAGAGGGTGGAAGGAGAAGAGGACATCAGAGGATGAGATGGCTGAATGGCATCACCAATGCAATGGACATGAACTTGAGCAAACCTTGGCAGATGGTAAGTGACAGGGAAGCTTGGCATGCTGCAGTCCATGAGGTCACAAAGAGTTGGACATGACTGGGTGACTGAACAACAACAACATAGTGAAATTGCTATAGATTATTGAAAGATCCATGTTTTCAAGATGCAATCAATTTCTATGCCAAATTATACTCCCATCAGAAATGTGTAAGAGTCTTTATTAATCCAATTTTGGAAATTACCAGACTTACATTTTGCCCAACTAGTATAATAAAATGATCTTTACAGTCTGACTGATTCCTAATGAAGTTTAATATCTCTCATATGTGTATGGATCATTTCTGCTGGCTCTTTTATGAAATACTGTTTCATATAATTGTCTCCCTTTAAAAATTTTTCCATTTTAACATAAGCATTAAAGCTTTTCATTTATGAACAAACAATTTTGATGTTGGTTATGCAGTAGGTAGCCCATTTCATTTATTTTTTAAAGATTCACAATAAATAAACTATATGTACTCACTGGTCTATTCACTCCCTAGTGCTCCTGGTGGTAATTTTGTGAGTCAAATTTAAATCTGTTTCTGATATCTGTCTCATTCCACTGGTACTTACTTATTTCTGAGTCAATGCCACGTGGCCTCAGTTAGCTTTATAACTTATAATTTTTCTTTTCAGTTTATCTGTATAAACTCAGAGTCCTCAAAATCCCATTGGAATGACATTAAATTTATTAATCAACTTAGAGATGATGTCACCTTTAGGATACAGCATCTTCTTATCTATGAAGGCACTATTCATAATGATTTTTAATAACATTTTGTACTTTTTCCTATATACATGTTTTTTACATTTATTTGTAGGTGCCATGTTGTTATTTCTTCTTGAATCAGTTTTGGTAAGTGATATTTTAATAGAAATATAATTTCCAATAAATCAAGCTTTTAATTACAAATCTCAGGTCTTCTTTAAAACTGTGTTAATTTTATTTCAACTATCAATAATTGTGAAATGTGTATTAAAATCTCTCACTCTAATGGATATTTGCAAAATTTTTCTAGGATTTATGTAGACTTTTGCTCTTTATATTTTGAAACTTTATTATTTAGTACATTCCAATTATCTTTCTGTAAATTGAAACTTTCAATTCTTAATAATTGTAAATATTATTAAAAATTGTTTAATAAGAAAACAGTTAATGTTTTCATCAAGAGTATATTACTCAGCAAGTGACACTTGAAAATACTACATAGATAAAGTAGTGCTTGTGCTTAGTGCTTGTGCTTAGTGCCTGTGCTTAGTGCTCAGTCAGTCTGACTCTTTCCAACCCCAGACTGTAGCCCGCCAGGCTCCTCTGTCCATGGAATTCTCCAGACAAGAATACTGGAGTGGGTTGCCATTTCCTTCTCCAGGGGATCTCCCGACCCAGGGTTCAAACCTGAGTCTCCTACATTGCGGGCAGATTCTTTACTGTCTGAGTCACCAGCAAAGCTAGACAGATTACCATCTGAGCTACCAGGGAAGCCCCAGACTAGTGCTTGGCTTGATATAAATAATGCTTTTAGTTTGGATTGATTGCATTAAATCTTTATACCTAACTTTCCCCAAATACAGTAACCTGCTTTAATTCCTACCAGAAACTTTTAGTAAATAATAAGAATAAAAGCAGTTTCCTAGGATGTAGTACAAAATTAAAAAAAAAGGTTTTATAAATATTATTCATTAAATTAAGAGCCTTGTACATATGACCAAATTGATCATGTTCTTGAGCTCACAACATGCTATTGACATTGGCTCCTACATGAATCTGTATATTCACTTTTATCTCTGGATTACAGTTTTATCTGCTTTTCCCAACTTTAGTACTAATAAATTTGATACACATGCTACAGTTTATCTCCCAATCATGTATTTTCCTATTTGTGTATTGCATAACAAATAACACATGCTTTATGTCTATGGAATTTTTATAACAAGTACAGCACCACAAATAACATTTTTACAGCCATGGCTCCATGATCAATTAAGTATGGGAGGTGGGTAGAAGGAGAACTCAAAACTAGCCCTCAGGTTCCTGGTTTTAAGGCTGGGTGAAACATGATACCTAATTCACTGAAATGAGGAATACAGAAGAGGTTTGGACAGTCACATTTAATGTATCTGGAAGACATCCACGTGAAGATTTCCACTAAGAAGCTATAGTCTAGAACTTAGGAGAGATTACTGAGCAGAAAATAAAATTCTGTGCATTATCCATATATACTTGATAATTGAAGATACTTGAGAAGTTAAGATATTGTGGGGAGCAGAATGAGAAAAGAAACTTGGGGAGCCCTGATAGTATTACAGTGTTGAAACATGTAATGTGCTGAGAACTCCAATGTATATCAAATGGTAACATTTTCTAAGAAATAGTGAGCTTTATCAAAAATATATATCAAGAAAGTAGATCAAGATCAAGAGTAGATCAAGAGTAGGACGTAGAACTTACCTCCCCCAGTGGACACATCAAAAATACATCTACATGTGGCACGATTTTCACTGAAAGCTAACTGGAAATGGGCAAAAAGACTCCTTTGCAAGAAGATTGTAAGAAAGATACACATGTAATTGGATAGGAAGGGAAGATCAACAATCAGATCAGATTTTGTGTCCCTGCAAGGGACTCAGAGGAAAAAAAGATTATGTGAGCAGAGACCCACCCTGGGGAGTGAGTGGTTCGAGCCACTGATTGGGCATCCCAGCCTTGGAATCTATACATTAGCCCCCATGGCCTTAGAGAAACACTGGAATTAACAGAAGAGCTGTGGGCATGTACTCAAGCAGTGCCTTAAAAGCAACCCAGAACTCTGACAACAGTCAGCAAGAATTCACGTGTGCCCCACTTGCTCTGAGGTCCACAATAGGGCAGGGGCTGCAGAGGCTGGAGCCATGATCACTGTGAAGGACAAAGGGGACTTGGACCTGGGGCTGCATCTGAGCAGAGCAAGCAAAACAACTGCTGGTGCCTGCACAGGCAGCATGATGGAGACAGCCCAGGCCTCTAATTGCAGCAGAAACAAACTGAGAGTCCAACACAGGTTCCTCCTTGCTTCAGTACTTCCCTCCTCTGGGATGAAGGTCTCAGGGCTGGGAGAGGAGAAAACCCAGACAAAGGGAACAAAACCACTCAGGCCTGGCCCCCAGGGCTTTTCCTCCAGCAAATTGGGATCAAGTTCAGTTCAGTTCAGTTCAATCGCTCAGTTGTGTCTGACTCTTTGTGACCCCATGGACTGCAGCATGCCAGGCCTCCCTGTCCATCACCAACTCCTGGAGTTTACTCAAACTCCTGTCCATGGAGTTGATGCCATCTAACCATCTCATCCTCTGTCATCCCCTTCTCCTCCTGCCTTCAATCTTTTCTAGCATCAGGGTCGTTTCAAATGAGTCAGTTCTTCACATCAGGGGGTCAAAGTATTGAAGTTTCAGCTTCAGCATCAGTCCTTCAAATGAATATTCAGGACTAATTTCCTTTGGGATTGACTAGTTGGATCTCCTTGCAGTCCAAGGGACTCTCAAGAGTCTTCTCCAAAACCATAGTTCAAAATCATCAATTCTTCAGTGCTCAGCTTTCTTTATAGTCCAACCCTCACATCCATACATGACTACTGGAAAAACCATAACCTCGACTAGATGGAGCTTTGTTGGCAAAGTAATGTTTCTGCTTTTTATTATGCTGTCTAGGTGGGTCATAACTTTTCTCCCAAGGGGTAAGTGACTTGGGATCAAACCCCAGCCCTGACGGGACAGTGGTAGTCACTGGACAAAGGGGGAATCTTGTCTCACACTTGGCTCCAGCTCTAACTCCTCCATCACCAGCCCCACCTCTACCAAGGAGACAGCTCTCAACACACCGTGAAGAAAGGCATGATTTGTATCCACATCCAATCAAGCCCTCCCACCAAAGATACTGGGCACGTGCAGTTTTTATAGGGATATTCCCACTTAAGAACACCCCTTTGGGATTGAAATAGGTGACTGTTTCACCTAAGTTCATAGAAGCAGAGAAAATCAAACAAAATGAAAAGGTGATGGAACAGATCTCAATTTAAACAGGAAGATTTAAAAAAATGAAAAAAAGAATAATGGAACAGAAATAAACATTTTACCAGATGAATAATTCAAAACATTGGTGATAAGAATGTTAACTGAATTAGGAAAAGAATAAATGAACACTGTGAGATTTTTAACAAAGAACTAGAAAATAAAAAAAAAATCAGATATGAAGAATTTAATAACTGAAATACAGATTAAAAAAAACACTAGAAAAAATGATTACAGACTAAGTGATACAGAAAAAAAGCATAAGTGATCTAGAAAATGGAATGATGAAACTCAACCAATCAGAGCAAAAAAAGGAAAATAAAAATTTTAAAAATGAGAGCAGTTTTTAGATTGTTGGGATAATTTTAATTGTACCAACACTCACATTATAGGGGTCTCAGAAAGAGAAAAATGGGCTTCTGAGGTGGTGTTAATGGTAAAGAACCTGCCTGCCAATGCCAGTGATGTAAGACACATGCATTCAAGCCCAGGATTGGGAGAATTCCCTGGAGAAGGGAATGGCAACCCACTTCAGTATTCTTGCCTGGAGAATCCCAAGGACAGGTGGGCTACAATCTGTAGGGTCACAGAGTCAGACACAGGTGAAGTGACTTAGCACACATGCACAGAAGGAGAAAGAGAGAAGGGGATAAAAATGTATTTGATGAAATTATGGCTGAAAATTCCCAAACCCAAAGAAAACTGATACCCAGGTAGAAAAAGCACAGAAGTCCTCCCCCTCAATAATTATTCCAAATACATCCTTGCCAAGACATATCACAATTAAAATGGTGAAAGTTAAAGAGTTTTTAAAGTACCAAGAGAAAAGCAGAGTCATATATAATAGAACTCCATTTTGTATTAGCAAAATTGAAAGATATAAGATATATAGGAATCTATTGCTTTTCTATATACTAAAAATGAACTATCAGTAAGAGCAAAAAATATCAAAACAGAAAAACCATTCCATTTAGAACACATCAAAAAGACTAAAACACCTAGGAATAAGCTTAGCCAAGGAAATGAAAGAACTAAACTCTTAAAACTATAAGACATTGATGAAGGAAATGAAAATCATAAAAAGAAATGGAACAATATCCCATGTTCTTGGATTGGAATGATTAATATTTTTAAAATGGCCATACTACCAAGAGCAATCTATAAATTTAACATAACCCCTTTCAAAATACCCATGACATTTTCCACAGAATTAGAATAAATTATCCTAAAATTTGTACTGAAGCACAAAAGACACACAGCTGCCAAAGAAATCTTAAGAAAAAAATAACAAGGCTGGAAGTATCACTCTCCTAGATTGCATCTATACTGCAAAGCTACTGTATCAAAATAGCATGGTATTGACACAAAAACGGATACATAGATCAACAGAACAGAGTAGAGAGCCCAGTAATAAACCCATGCCCATATGGCCAATCGGAGAAGGCAATGGCAACCCACTCCAGTACTCTTGCCTGGAAAATCGCATGGACGGAGGAGCCTGGTAGGATGCAGTCTACAGGATCACTAGGAGTCAGACATGACTGAGAGACTTCACTTTCACTTTTCACTTTCATGCATTGGAGAAGGAAATGGCAACCCACTCCAGTGTTCTTGCCTGGAGAATCCCAGGGATAGGGGAGCCTGGTGGGCTGCTGTTTATGGGGTCATAAAGAGTCGGACACGACTGAAGCGACTTAGCAGCAGCAGCAGCAGAAGCAGCACATGGCCAAGAATTGAAGATTATGCAATGAATAAAAGACAGTTTCTCTAATAAGTGGTGCTGCAATAGCTACATGTATAAGTACAAGATTAAAACATTTTTCATACTGTCTACAAAAATAAACTCAAAATTGATTAAAGACCTAAATGAAAGATCTAAAATCATAAAACTTATAGATGAGAACATAGAACACTCTTTGATATAAATTATATCAGTGTTTTTTTTAATCTGTCACCTAAGGCAAAGAAAAGCAAAAATAAATAAATAAAACCTAATTAAATTTAAAAGCTTTTGCACAGCAAAGGAAACCATAGACTGAACATAGAGAAAATCTACTGAATGGGGAGAAATATTTGCAAATGATGTGACCAGCCAGGCGTTAATATCCAAAATATGTAAGCAGTTTAATTCAACTAAATAAAGCAACTCAAACACCCCAATCAAAAAAAGAGGAGAACCTAAATAGAGATGTCCAAGAGAATATATACAGATAACCAAGAGGTGTATGAAAAGATGCTCCATATAGCTAATCATTCAGTTCAGTTCAGTTCACTCACTCAGTCATGTCTGACTCTCTGCGACCCCATGAATTGCAGCACGCCAGGCCTCCCTGTTCATCACCAACTCCCGGAGTTCACTCAGACTCATGTCCATTGAGTCAGTGATGCCATCCAGACATCTCATCCTCTGTCGTCCCCTTCTCCTCCTGAGCCCAATCCCTCCCAGCATCAGAGTCTTTCCCAATGAGTCAACTCTTTGCATGAAGTGGCCAAAGTACTGGAGTTTCAGCTTTAGCATCATTCCTTCTAAAGAAATCCCAGGGCTAATCTCCTTCAGAATGGACTGATTGGATCTCCTTGCAGTCCAAGGGACTCTCAAGAGTCTTTTCCAACACCACAGTTCAAAAGCATCAATTCTTCTGCACTCAGCCTTCTTCACAGT
Source organism: Bubalus kerabau (assembly GCF_029407905.1). Classification (NCBI taxonomy): domain Eukaryota; kingdom Metazoa; phylum Chordata; class Mammalia; order Artiodactyla; family Bovidae; genus Bubalus; species Bubalus kerabau. The sequence continues at coordinate 28,639,235 of NC_073632.1, read as the reverse complement.
CCAACTCTCACATCCATACATGACCACTGGAAAAACCATAGCCTTGACTAGATGGACCTTTTTTGACAAAGTAATATCCCTGCTTTTCAATATGCTGTCTAGGTTGGTCATAACTTTTCTTCCAAGGAGTAAGTGTCTTTTAATTTCATGGCTGCAGTTACTATCTGCAGTGATTTTGGAGCCCAAAAAGGTAAAGTCTGACACTGTTTCTACTGTTTCCCCATCTATTTCCCATGAAGTGATGGGACCAGATGCCATGATCTTCATTTTCTGAATGTTGAGCTTTAAGCCAACTTTTTCACTCTCCACTTTCACTTTCATCAAGAGGCTTTTTAGTTCCTCTTCACTTTCTGCCATAAGGGTGGTGTCATCTGCATATCTGAGGTTATTGATATTTCTCCCAGCAATCTTGATTCTAGCTTGTGCTTCTTCCAGCCCAGCGTTTCTCATGATGTACTCTGCATATATGTTAAATAAGCAGGGTGACAATATACAGCCTTGACGTACTCCTTTTCCTATTTGGAACCGGTCTGTTGTTCCATGTCCAGTTCTAACTGTTGCTTCCTGACCTGCATACAGGTTTCTCAAGAGGCAGGTCAGGTGTCTGGTATTCCCATCTCTTTCAGAATTTTCCACAGTTTCTTGTGAACCACACAGCCAAAGGCTTTGGCATAGTCAATAAAGCAGAAATAGATGTTTTTCTGGATCTCTCTTGCTTTTTCAATGATCCAGCAGATGTTGGATGATAATCATTTAAGAAATGCAAATAAAAACAACACTATCATCTTACATTTGTCAGAACAGCTATCATTGAAAAGTCTACAAATAATAACTGCTGGAAAGGATGCAGACAAAAGGAAACTCATGCACTGGTGGTGGGAATGTAAAGTGGTACAGTCAGTATGGAAAAAATTATAGACCCTCCTCAAAAACTAAAATAGAACTATCAAATGATCCAGCAATTCTACTCCTGGATATATGCAGAAAAAACAAAATCACTAATTCAGAAAGATACACGAACCTCAATACTCATAGCAACACTGTTTTCAATTTCCAACATGTGGAAAATAGCCCAAGCATCCATCAACAGATGAATGGATAAAGAAGATGTGTTTTATATACACATATATGTGTATATATATATATACATACACACATATGTATAATGAAACATTCAGTACCAGTTTAGTCACTCAGTCATGTCCAACTCTTTGCAACCCCATTAACTGCAGCACACCAGGCCTCCCTGTCCATCACCAACTCCCAGAGTCCACCCAAACCCATGTCCATTGACTGGCGATGCCACCAAACCATCTCATCCTCTGTCATCCCCTTCTCCTCCTGCCTTCAATCTTTCCCAGCATCAGGGTCTTCTCAAACGAGTCAGCTCTTCACATCAGATGGCCAAAGTATTAGAGTTTCAGCTTCAAAATGAGTCCTACCAATGAATACCCAGAACCGATCTCCTTTAGGATTGACTGGTTGGATCTCCTTGCAATCCAAGGGACTCTCAAGAGTCTTCTCCAACACCACACTTCAAAAGCATGAATTCTTCGGTACTCAGCTTTCTTTATAGTCCAACTCCCACATCCATACATGACCACTGGAAAAACCATAGCCTTGACTAGACGGACCTTTGTTGGCAAAGTAATGTCTCTGCTTTTGAATATGCTATCTAGGTTGATCATAACTTTCCTTCCAAGGAGTAAGAGTCTTTTAATTTTATGGCTGCAATCACCATCTGCAGTGATTTTGGAGCCCAGAAAAATAAAGTCAGCCACTGTTTCCCCATTTATTTGCCATGAAGTGATGGGACAGGATGCCATGATCTTTGTTTTCTGAATGTTGAGCTTTAAGCCAACTTTTTAACTCTCCTCTTTCACTTTCATCAAGAGGCTCTTTAGTTCTACTTCACTTTCTGCCATAAGAGTGGTTACTCTGCCATTAAAAAGAAATGAAATTGTGCAGTTTGCAGTGATATGGATGGATGGATCTAGAGACTGTTAAGCTTAGCAAAATAAGTCAGACAGAGAAAGACAAACAAAACATACTCACAGGAACAGAAAATAAACTAGGTTCCAGTGTGGAGCGGGAGGAGGGAAGGAGCAAGACAGAGGTATGGGACTGAGAGATACAAACTATTATGTATAAAACAGATAAACAACAATGATATATTCTACAGCACAGGGAATTGCAGTCAATATTTTGTAATAATTTTAAGAGAATATAATTCATAAAAATATAGACTCAAATGTACAGTACACCTGAAATTACAATATTGTGAATCAACTTACTTAAAAAAAAAAGAACTATCCATACGAAAAGGGAAGAATAATGAATTAGCATGGTACTAAAACATATATAAACTCTGAATATATGTCTGTATATATTGAAGAAAAAAAACATTCAAAGTTTTATGTAAAAAATTTCTGATTTGAATTTTGTTTCAAGATCTGAAAAAAAAAAAAAAAAGCAACTTTGAAAATTAAGTCTTCCATGTCATGTTGTTATTTTCAAGCCAAACAATTTACCATGCAGTGTCTCTCAGATTCAAGTAAAATATATTTGCTATGATTTTACTGGGCTTCCCTCATAGCTCAGTCAGTGAAGAGTCTGCCTGCAATGCAGGAGACCTGGGTTTGATCCCTGGGTCAGGAAGATCCCCTGCAGAAGGAAATGGCAACCCACTCCAGTATTCTTGCCTGGAGAATCCTATAGACAGAGGACTGGTTGGATTTCCTTGCAGTCCAAGGGACTTTCAAGAGTCTTCTCCAACACCACAGTTCAAAAGCATCAGTTCTTCGGCGCTCAGCTTTCTTCACAGTCCAACTCTCACATCCGTACATAACCACTGGAAAAACCATAGCCTTGACTAGACAGACATTTGTTGGCAAAGTAATGTCTCTGCTTTTCAATATGCTATCTAGATTGGTCATAACTTTTCTTCCAAGGAGTGTCTTTTAATTTCATGGCTGCAATCACCATCTGCAGTGCAGGGTGGTGTCATCTGCATATCTGAGGTTATTGATATTTCTCCTGGCAATCTTGATTCCAGCTTGTGCTTCTTTCAGCCCAGCGTTTCTCATGATATACTTTGCATATAAGTTAAATAAGCAGGGTGACAATATACAGCCTTGACGTACTCCTTTTCCTATTTGGAACCAGTCTGTTGTTCCATGTCCAGTTCTAACTGTTGCTTCCTGACCTTCATGTAGATTTAGGTAAATGGAAATGAAGATGTATATGTATATATACATATATATTATGGGCTTTGAAAAAAACTGACTTTTGCAGAGGCAAATGAAGGGATTCCCACAAATTGCAGCTTTCTATATGCCTGATAGGAAATTATTTAATCATTATTAAATATTTTAAAATAAATAGTACAATGTTTTGCATATTTTCCATTATAACATGTATTTTACTTGGTCATATTTTTTTCTATTCCATTTCATCACTTAGGGATAAATATGGAGTGAGTTATAATTAATTTTCTGATCTTCTCCTCAAGAACTTCTCCCATGAATTAAATACTTAACATTTTGTCAACATGAGACAGTAGTTATTAAACAAAAGTTAATTTACTCATTTCTTTTCTACTTCAGTTTAGCCATGAAAATAAATACAAAGGACTTAGATTAATCATGCTTCAAAGTTTAAGTTATAGGATTTTGATTCCTTGTTTTAATAAAAAGAATGTGTTGCTAAAAGATAAGCTGAGTGAAATAGAAATAGTAGGTTTTGGAGAAGGCACTGCAAGCCTTATGTGAACCAGTATTAGTCCAGAAAGTTACTTCTACCTATTATTAAAACTCTCAGAGACAGACCATAGTTATATTCTAAATAAATGCCTTTTGTGTTTCCCTATAGCTGTCTGCACAGCAAACCTTAGGGGACCACCCTGTTCCTGGCAGAAATGTAGCCTTCATGAGGAAAGTCAACTACATAATGCTCTGAAGGAAAGACAAAGGTCAACGTTGCAGGAGATGAGTTGACAACTGAATCAAAGGCTCTAAGAAAAACCAAACTCTGATACTGATTCTGCCAGTACTTTGTGCTTTTCCTTTCTCACTCAGTGCACTGATTCTCCTCGGTTCTGTACTGCTAGCCTAAATAAAGAGCAGGTGAGGGGCAATGAGCTGTGGTCCATCCCAACAGCCCAACATGACTTTAACCCCCTGAGGGAATAAAACCAGTCTGCTTCCTTGTTAAAATAGTGGTGAGTATCCCCTACTCTCACAGAGGAGACCAGGGTTGGATTCTCTGAAGGGGAGGCAACATTTCTCTAAGGATTCAGAAACCAGAAAGAGAAGATATAATGGCAAGAATTTCCAGGAGGTGGTCAAACAGAATGGTGAGTGGCCTGGTTCCTTCTGTGTGTACAGTTAAAACCAAGTTATTTTTTAGTATATTGAATTTTCTTTAAGAATTGATTATAAACTAATTCAGGGATGTTAAATTACATAGAAAAGCATTTGATATAACAAAAGCTCAACAAAGATTAGTTGCAGAATTCTCAAAAGGCACTTTTAAAATCATTATAATAATTAATTTTTGTATAACACAAATGGGAACTGGATTTTAAGAAGTTATGTTACTTACCTAAAATCCTACATAAGATGTATTTCAATCCATTTTTTAAAAATTAAGCTTTATGTTATATAGATGATTTAATCATCTAATCTATAATACTGTAGTTTAAGTATATCAAGTATAGAAAGCAAATTATTATCTTTACAATCTGGCTGGAACTGTGCATATTCTACCGCTAGTGCAAGAAGTGTTTTTCCACATTTAGTAAGCTATTACCCTAAAAATGTACATAATTCCTGAAAATGAGAACAAAGACATTATACCTTCTTTGCAGGAATAAGAAAAGACCTCTACTTAGCAGAAGGAAGCAATGACATTGAACTGAAACTGCTGCTACTGCTAAGTCGCTTCAGTCATGTCCAATTCTGTGCAACCCTATGGACAGCAGCCCACCAGGCTCCTCTGGCCATGGGATTCTCTAGGCAAGAATACTGCAGTGGGTTGCCATTTTCTTCTCCATTGAATTGAAACTAGAACCTAGTAATCTATTGGATAATCTATTGCTATTTACATTCTGTGAATTTCTTGGTCTTTATTTGTAAAATATGTGGAGATAATAAGAGCAAACTGATAATATTAATTTGAAGATTATAAATGATATTATTTGCTTAGCTCATATTGACATAAGACAGACATTCAACACATGATGGCTTTTATGTATACATATATTTTATGTCTATTATTATATGAGCAATAATTGATTTTCCTTTTTAAAATATTCTTATTGAATATTATTAAATTATAATCAAAGAGTATATTAGATGAAATATCACTTTCATAGTAGATAATGCATTTGATCCTTTCAACAGATTATTGGGAAGTTACTGTATTAACTCTCTTTTGAGCAAGAAAGCAACATTGGCTAATGAATGCGGTGATATAAATTTCAAGCCTAAGGACTCCAAATCCTGTGAGGTGCCATTAATTGCTGAGACTTCACTTCTCTTAAGTGCTCACTATTTCAAATAGAGCCAACATCACCATATTTGCATACCACAGACTTACCATATATTTCTGTTTTACGCTTACTTCTTGATTAATCAATCAATTAGAAGTCACAAAAATAATCTACTCTTAAGGCTTAAGCCTATACCAAATTAGTTCAGTTCAGTTGCTCAGTCGTGTCTGACTCTTTGCGACCCCATGGACTGCAGCACGCCAGGCATCCCTGTCCATCACCAGCTCCTGGAGCTTGCTGAAACTCATGTCCATCAAGTCAGTGATGCCATCCAGCCATCTCATCCTCTATTGGCCCCTTCTCCTCCTGCCTTCAATCTTTCCCAGTGTCAGGGTCTTTTCCAATAAGTCAGTTCATCTCATCAGGTGGCCAAATTACTGGAGCTTCAGCTTCAGCATCAATCCTTCAGATGCAAATTAAAGACTGATTTCCTTTATGATTGACTGGTTGGATCTCCTTGCAGAACAAAGGACTCTCAAGAGTCTTCTCTAACACAGTCTAAAAGCATCATCAGTTCTTCGGTGTTCAGCTTTCTTTATAGTCCAACACTCACATCCATACATGACTACTAGAAAAACCATAGTTTTGACTAGATGGACCTTTGTTGGCAAAGTAATGTCTATGCTCTTTAATATGCTACCTAGGTTGGTCATAGGTTTAATATGCTCCTAGGTCCTTACAAGGAGTAAGCATCTTTTAATTATATGGCTTCAGTCACCATCTTCAGGAATTTTGGAACCCAAGAAAATAAAGTCTGTCACTGTTTCCATTGTTTCCCCATCTATTTGCCATGAAGTGATGGGACCAGATGCCATGATCTTCATTTTTTGAATGTTGAGTTTTAAGCCAACTTTTTCCCCTCTTCTCTTTCAGTTTCATCATGAGAAACTTTGGTTCTTCTTTGCTTTCTGCCATAAGGATGATGTCATCTGCTTATCTGAGGTTACTAATATTTCTCCCGGCAATCATGATTCCAGCTTCTGCTTCATCCAGCCTGGCATTTCTCATGATGTTCTCTGCATATAAGTTAAATAAGCAAGGTGACAATATACAGCCTTGACGTACTCCTTTTCAGATTTGAAACCAGTCCATTGTTTCATGTCCGGTTCTAACTGTTGCTTCTTGACCTGCAATACAGATTACTCAGGAGGCAGGAAAGGGGGTCTAGTAGTCCAATCTCTTTAAGAATTTTCCGCAGTTTGTTGTGATCCACACAGTCAAAGGCTTTGGTGTAGTCAATAAAGAAGTAGATGCTTTTCTGGGACTCTCTTGCTTTTCCGATGATCCAACGGATGTTGGCAATTTCCTCTGCCTTTTCTAAATCCAGTTCTTGGTTCATGTACTGTTGAAGCCTCACTTGGAGAATTTTGAGCATTATTTTGTTAACGTGTGAGATGAGTGAAATTTGCAGTCATTTGAACTTTCTTTGGCACTGCTTTTCCTTCAGTTGGAGTGAAAGAGGATCTTTCCCAGTCCTGTGGTCACTGCTGAGTTTTCCAAATTTGCTGGCACATAGAGTGCAGCATTTTAGCAGCATTATCTTTTAGAATTTGAAATACATCAACTGGAATTCCATCATCTCCTCAGCTTTGTTTGTGGTGATGTTTCCTAAGGCCCACTTGACTTCACATTCCAGGATGTCTGGCTCTAGGTGAGTGATCACATCACCGTGGTTATCTGAGTCGTTAAGATCATTTTTGTAGAGTTCTTCTGTGTATTCTTGCCACCTCTTCTTAATATCTTCTGCTTCTGTTAGGTCCATACCGTTTCTGTCCTTTATTGTGCACATCTTTGCATGAAATGTTCCCTTGGTGTCTCTGATTTTCTTGAAGAGATCTCTAATCTTTCCCTTTCTATTGTTTTCCTCTATTTCTTTGCATTGATCGCTGAGGAAGGCTTTCTTATCTCTCCTTGCTATTCTTTGTAACTCTGTATTCAGTGGTTATGTCTTTCTTTTTCTCCTTTGCCTTTCACTTTGTTTCTTTTCTAATCTATTTGTAAGGCCTCCTCAGACAACCATTTTGCCTTTTTGCATTTCTTTTTGCTTGGGGATGGTCTTGATCACTGTCTCCTGTACAATGTCACGAACTTCTGTCCATAGTTCTTCAGGCACTCGTCTATCAGATCTAATCCCTTGAATCTATTTGTCACTTCTACCGTATAATCTAAGTCATACCTGAATCATCTAGTGATTTTCCCTACTTTATTCTATTTAAGTCTGAATTTGGCAGTAAGGCATTCATGATCCTTAGTCATGTGGCATTCATGAGCCACAGTCAACTCCTGGTCTTGTTTTTGCTGACTATATAGACCTTCTCCATCTTTGGCTGCAAAGAATATAATCAATGTGATATCAGTATTGACCATCTGGTGATGTCCATGTGTAGAGTCATCTCTTATGTTGTTGGAAGATGGTCTTTGCTATACCGAGTGTATTCTCTTGGCTAAACTCTGTTAGCCTTTGCCCTGCTTCATTTTGTACTTCAAGACAAACTTGCCTATTACTCCAGGTACTTCTTGACTTCCTACTTTTGCATTCCAGTCCCCTATGATGAAAAGGACATCTATTTTTTGGTGTTAGTTCTAGAAGGTCTTGTAGATCATCATAGAACCATTCAACTTCAGCTTCTTCAGTATTAGTGGTTGGGGCATAGACTTGGATTACTCTGATATTAAATGATTTGCCTTGGAAACAGACTGAGATCATTCTGTCATTTTTGATATTGCCCCCAAGTTCTGCATTTTGGACTCTTCGTTGACTATGATGGCTACTCCATTTCTTCTAAGGGATTCTTGCCCACAGTAGTAGATATAATGGTCACCTGAATTAAATTCACCCATTCCATTCTATTTTAGTTCACTGATTCCTAAAATGTCAAATTTCACTCTTGCCATCTCCTGTTTGACCACTTCCAATTTACCTTGATTCATGGACCTAACATTCCAGGTTCCTATGCAATATTGTTCTCTTCAGAATCAGACTTTACAACACCCACATCCACATCTGGGCATTGTTTTCTCTTTGGCTCTGTCTCTTCATTCTTTTTGGAGTTATTTCTCCAGTCTTCTACAGCAGCACCTTCCAGCCTGGGGAGTTCATCCTTCAGTGTCTTATCATTTTGCATTTTCATACTGTTCCTGGGGTTCTCAATGCAGAATACTGAAGTGATTTGCCATTCCCTTCTCCAGTGGACCATGTTTGTCAGAACTCTTCACTGTAACCATCCATCTTGGGTGGCCCTACAGGGCATGGCTCATAGTTTCTTTGAGTTACACAAGGCTGTGATCCACATGATCAGTTTGTTTAGTTTTCAGAGATTATGATTTTCATTCTGTCTGCCCTCAATGGATAAGGATAAGAGGTTCGTGGAAGCTTCCTGATGGGAGAGACTGGCTGTGGGGGAAAGACAGTGACTACAGCCATGAAATTAAAAGATGCTTGCTCTCTGGAAGAAAAGCTATGGCAAACCTAAACAGCATATTATAAAACATAGACATTGCTTTGCCTACAAAGGCCTGTCTAGTCAAAGCTATGGTTTTTCTAGCAGTCATGTACGGATGTGAGAATTGAACCATAAACAAAGCTGAGCACTGAAGAATTGATGCTTTTGAACTGTGGTGTTGGAGAAGACTCTTGAAAGTCCCTTGGACTGCAAGGAGATCCAACCCATCAATCCTACAGAAAATCAGTCCTGAATATTCATTGGAAGGACTGATGCTGTAGCTGAAGCTCCAATACTTTGACCACCTGATGAGAAGAGCCAGCTCATTGGAAAGGGGGATGACAGAAGATGAGATGGCTAGATGGCATCACTGACCCAATGGACATGAGTTTGAGCAAGCTCCGGGAGTTGGTGATGGACAGAGAAGCCTGGCGTGCTGCAGTCAATGGGTTCCCAAAGAGTTGGAGACCATTGAGTGACTGAAGTGAAACTGTCAAGATGAGCCATGCACTCCCATTTGTGGATAATGCTGTTACTTTCAGTACTTGAAAACTTTACCTAAGTTTTGACAAGACTAAAATATAAGATTTCTCCTTTGATCTTTTGACACATTCAAGCCAATGAGATTTCTTTAGAGAGCCCAACTTGGTTCAAGTTGTTTCCTTACTCCATTCAAAACAGTGATTATCTCTCTCCCACAAAACAAACTCAAAATTCCTTAGCCTCACATGTGAGGCTTTGACTATCAGTACAAAAACTTCTTTCCCATTTTTATTTCCAGCACTGGATGAACCCTACCCTTTGGACACACCGAATTGTGCTCCATTTTCCAAAGATACTTTCCACTTTGCTTCAAGTTTTGTTTGTGTTATTTCTTCAGTAAGGGATATAATCTCTCCTCTTTTCTCTTCCAGTTAATATCCTACCTTGACCTTGCTTGAAATGCTACCATGGATCTTGAAGTGTGAGGTGATGTTTGAGATTTGGGAAACACATCACTTGGAGAAATTTTGAGTTTTTGAATTCCTGTATTTCAGGTTGGCAACAAGGGTTCATTTTCTAGCTTGCCAACAAGATAGTTCAGTCTGAGTTTTCTCATTTTAAAAATGACGCATTTTCATCTGAAAGAAGGATTCACTAGAAGTAAAATCTAATGGGAACATATTGTTTTATTTTAAACAAGATTTGTAGCTAGCACATCATCCCATCTCTATTATCTTGCTGGGTTGATTAGCAGGTAAAATCACAAATTTGCTGAAATATTCCACTTCAGCTTCTGGAAAATCTAACACTGTGAGTAGTTCCAGAAAATATTTATGATTCCCATTGGAACGTGGAGACAATCCGTGTTTAATTTTTCCACTCATCGTCCTCAGCTCTGTATTTATGAACTGCATTCTTAGCACGGGTATCATTTCATTTTCGTTTTAGTTTAACTGAACAAATTGAACTTCTTCAATGTCTGCATTAAGAATGAGCCATCGAATGAACAGTGAATAGAAGACCAGATGCCTGGAGGCACTTAAGACACCAGACTATTAGAATCAAGAAGTGCTCCAGCGGATGCATATTTACCACATGTTACTGTAAAGTCCACTGAGTATTGGAAGCAGTGCTTTGTGTCTGGTTTTACTTAGTGCTCATAAGACACTGCTTGACCTCAGAACAAAAGGATACATGGTAAAAGTTTAAGTTGTGAAACAAATAAGGCCACTGCGGTTCAAAATTTCTTATCAGTTTTGGTTACAAGGTTGCTTCTTTAATCTTGAACATTTGCAGATTTTTGTCAGACTGTGGCATCTCACACTGTTCTAAGTGCCATACTAATATCTGCATAATCATATCATAATGTGATATTGTCGCATTACAGAAATAAGTTAGAGGACTCAATTAATTATTCCTGGTTAGCTTTGGGCCTGGCTTAGAAATCTAATTTATGATTTTAAATTCTGTTGACTTTATAAATGTTTTATCAGCCATCCATTAAGTACTCAATCAGATATTTAGGACTGCAAAGTAGAAATAAATTTCTAAATTATGTACAAAGTGAGCTAGCTTTATAATAAAACAAAATGCATTCTAAGCACACGCATGTTTCATTTATATAGCCTATTTGCAAGGGTAATTTCTCAGGGTCAAAGCAGTTTATTATGTCTTAAGGAACTTTGGAAACCATTAAGAATGCATTTTGACTTCCATACAGTTGAATGCATTCTAACATTGTGTGTATTCAAATGGAATTACTATTTGACCTCATCATAAAAATAATGGAATCAGCTTGTAATTTCCTTTTCCCTTAAAATATTTCATGCATGTTTCAAAGCCTACCTCTTTAATATATAAAGCTGATACAGTATATTGGTTTCAACAAAGTCTTCCAATTCTCAAAACTCAATAATAAAATTTCCATAGGATCAGCCTATTGTCTTTATTATTTTGTCTTAATGTAGTAATGCTTCATAGAGCATTGTTGTAATTGTGCAATTTTAAAATTGGTTTTTAACAGCTTTGTAAGCAGGAATGAGACACAAAATACTTAATAAGTGATAAGGCAAGAACACTAACCAGTCACCCTGAATTCTTAACTAGTCCCCAGGATGCCACAGCTAACCAGAACACAAGCTAATGTAGTTGACCAGGTGTGTTTGGTTGCATGTTACCCCTGTTCCGAAGGGGACACCCTACTTTGTGATTTGGGTGCTTAGAAGAACATGGACAATAAAATACACCCCCTAAAGTCTCTGGAAGACTACAAAGTTCTTATTTTTTGGCACCAGAGTATAAAGCCATAATTTGGTGATCTGTTGTTTACTTCTGCTTCTTTCAGATACATTCTCAGGACTCTTTTCATTATAAATGTATTATGTATCATTTGGAAGACATCATTTTCAATCTTCCTGTGCCTTGTTTTAGTCTACTAATTTATGGCCTATGAAAGCACTTTCATGTGAGGAATCAGAAAAATCAGTCTCAGACCCAGCTTTGCTGCTAACAGATTTTGTATTCTCAGGTCAATCTGGTCTTTTGAACTTCTGTTTCTTTTCTTACAAAACTTAGGATGTCAAATTACTTATCTGTAATTATTCATGTGGCTTTTTAATTGATTGATTGGAAATAGAGATGTTATTTCATTATGAAAAAGGGAACATTTATCTTTAATTCTCTTTTAAGGCCATCATTCTAGAGGGATTTTTAGTTATGGGTTGATATCTCAGAACTTCAACTAACTTTAAACTCATATCTGTTAAATTCCATGCTCACTGGAGATTAGCAGGCCTTACTTTTTTCTCACTGTTTAGATATTAACTTTTCAATTCTACAAGGCAGAAAGAGGCAGTGGAATTATTAAAGATACAGTAAGCAGTATATAGAGAATTTCTCTTCACCTTTTAATGGAATCTTAACTTCATTTCACTCACCTAGAGCCAGACATCCTGGAATGTGAAGTCAAGTGGGCCTTAGGAAGCATCACTACGAACAAAGCTAGTGGAGGTGATGGAATTCCAGTGGAGCTATTTCAAATCCTAAAAGATGACGCTGTGAAGGTGCTGCACTCAATATGCCAGCAAATTTGGAAAAGTCAGCAGTGGCTGCAGGACTGGAAAAGGTCAGTTTTCATTCCAATCCCAAAGAAAGGCAATGCCAAAGAATGCTCAAACTACCACACAATTGCACTCATCTCACACACTGGTAAAGTAATGCTCAAAATTCTACAATCCAGGCTTCAGCAATACATGAACCGTGAGCTTCCAGATGTTCAATCTGGTTTTAGAAAAGGCAGAAGAACCAGAGATCAAATTGCCAACCTCCACTGGATCATGGAAAAAGCAAGAGAGTTCCAGAAAAACATCTATTTCTGCTTTATTGACTATGCCAAAGCCTTTGACTCTGTGGATCACAAGAAACTGTGGAAAATTCTGAAAGAGATGGTAATACCAGGCCACCTGACCTGCCTCTTGAGAAACCTATATGCAGGTCAGGAAGCAACAGTTAGAACTGGACATGGAACAACAGACTGGTTGCAAATAGGAAAAGGAGTACGTCAAGGCTGTATACTGTCACCCTGCTTATTTAACTTCTATGCAGAGTACATCATGAGAAACACTGGGCTGGAAGAAGCACAAGCTAGAATCAAGATTGCCGGGAGAAATATCAATAACCTCAGATATGCAGATGACACCACCCTTATGGCAGAAAGTGAAGAGGAATGAAAAAGCCTCTTGATGAAAGTGAAAGAGGAGAGTGAAAAAGTTGACTTAAAGCTCAACATTCAGAAAACGAAGATCATGGCATCTGGTCCCATCACTTCATGGCAAATAGATGGGGAGACAGTGGAAACAGTGTCAGACTTTATGTTTTAGGGTTCCAAAATCACTGCAGATGGTAATTGCAGCTTACTCGTTGAAAAGAGAGTTGTGACCTACCTAGACAGCATATTAAAAAGCAGAGATATCTTTGTCAGGTTTTGGTATTAGGGTGATGGTGGCCTCATAGAATGAGTTTGGAAGTTTACCATCCTCTGCAATTTTCTGGAAGAGTTTGAGCAGGATAGGTGTTAGCTCTTCTCTAAAGTTTAAAAATAAAATAAAATTAAAAAAAAAATAAAAAAAAATTAAAAAAATAAATAAATAAAATGACCCGAAAGCACACACACACAAAAAAAGCAGAGATATTACTTTGCCAACAAAGGTCCATCTAGTCAAGGCTATGGTTTCTCCAGTGGTCACGTATGGATGTGAGAGTTGGACTGTGAGGAAAGCTGAGTGCCGAAGAATTGATGCTTTTGAACTGTGGTGCTGAAGAAGACTCTTGTGAGTCTCTTGGACTGCAAGGAGATCGAACCAGTCCATCCTAAAGGAAATCAGTCCTGGGTGTTCATTGGAAGGACTGATGCTGAAGCTGAAGCTCCAATACTTTGGCCACCTCATGTGAAGAGTTTACTCATTGGAAAAGACCCTGATGTTGGGAGGGATTGGGGGCAAGAGGAGAAGGGGATGACAGAGGATGAGATGGCTGGATGGCATCACCGACTCGATGGACATGAGTTTTGGTGAACTCTGGGAGTTGGTGATGGACAGGGAGACCTGGGATGCTGCGATTCATGGGGTGGCAAGGAGTCAGACAGGACTGAGTGACTGAACTGAACTGAACTGAACTAACTTCATTTTTAATTTGTGATCATTTCTGTTGTATTGCTTTTAAATTCACCCTTGTTCTAACTCTGAAGCATTTCATAATATTAATATAAATGTAAGAGACATTCCTGAAGAAACACATATTTAAAAATAGTATATACAGTTTTATGAAAATAAAGTTTAAATGGCAAATGAGTTTATCTGGTCATTTAGCTGTGATCTGATCATTTCTTTGCATCTGGCCATTAGAGTAGATTTGAATGGTATTAGCACCTTGGCACCTCATGCTGAAGTTCTCAAAGTCAGTTTTGTTGTTTTTGATTGTGAAGCATGTGGGATCATAGTTCCCTCCCCAGGGATGGAACCTGCCCCTTGCCGTGGAAGTGCAGAGTCTTAGCCACTGAACCACCAGGGAAGTGCCTCAAACACAATTTTGAAAATAAGACTAAGCTGAAAAACTGTGAAGTAATGCTAATATCTGGGCTTTGCCTCAGAACAGTTCATTCAGAAATTTTTGAAACCTTAAGCTGGAGTAACAATGCGTACCTAAAGTAAATTAAAATGCCACTTATTTGAACTATTACATCATAGAGACATTAAGGCAATGGTTCTCAAAGCATACTGCATATTAGAATCCCCTGGGGACTCTTCAGAAACGGATACCTGCATTCCCTCATGATTTAATTAGTAAGAGGTTGGCATGGGCATGGGATTTTTAAAATCTCTGCAGTTGATACTACTGTGAAACAAAGTCTGGAAACCATTGTATTTAAATAATGCTTCTTCCATATGAATATATTTTGCTATTTTATAATAATTACAGGTTAAAAATGGGAAAGTCTAAAAACTAACTCTTCAGAGATCTCTAAAAGAAAACAGAAGTTCAGAATGGAGTATTTTAGGTTTATTGGACCCAAGTATTGTTCCAAGTATGGTGAACAAAATACACTTTTTCATACATCTATTTTTTCCCACATATATGGCTTTGTTTTCTGAGGGTTTTTTTTTTCACTTTTTAACACATTTGTAATATAAACTATTTAGAAAATTGGAAATATTGGGAGCTGTCAATGTTAAAAGCAGATATACTGTCTAATTTTCATTGCCAGCTCATCTGGATTATTATTTTTACTTGCTTGATTTGAAATTTCAATGGTAGATTCAGGTTAGCTAATGCCAATGGATATCCCTTTTCAAAAAATGTTTTGACATTTTTTTAAACAACTCCAATACTATTCATTAATGGACAAACCAGATTATTTTTCACTTGTTTCTTGGTAATTTTCAATAGGTAGGTAGTGTAAACTCTTACTGTATATATTTTTGAAATTAAATTAGATGATTACTTTTACTTTCAGAAGTTTTGCTTTGACTTATTTTGTTGAGAAAAATCTATATTGGAGGTGAAAAGAATGTAGTGATTTGAGTAAAATACTCTACTGTTGGTGAAAATATATATCTGTTATTGACTTTGAAACAAAATCTTTCCAGTTTTTAACAGGATGGATGAAACTGAGAAAGCTGCAATCATTAGGTGTTCATTGAAGACTGCCTATGAAACTGCTTGAGCAGGGAATTCCTTGGCAGTCCAAGGGATTAGAACTTAGTCCTTCTATTGCTAAGGGCTAGGGTTTGATGTGGTGCAGCCAAAGGGGAAAAAAAAAAGTGCTTGGGCAAAGAGGGATTTTAATGTCACTTGGTAATGGCCATGACTGAGAATGCACAGCAAAAAAAAAAAAAAAAAAAGTGGATATGTTATCAGTACAACAGGGTTTTAGGAGGGCCTGGATCTTTAGTACTATCAATGCTTTTAAATTAACAAGTTCTCCTAACATTTGGTAAGAATCTAAATGCTATCCTTGATGTTTTAGGATACTGTAACGATTTATTTTTGATACACTCTATAGATTGGAAAGCAAAATAAGAGTTATAAATTTGTAAACTATGGGAAGATGAGAGCCTCAACAAGAACCTGGTATTCTGTCTCTGCTGTTCATTGAACCATTGCTCACTGATAGAGCCTTAAGGATACAGCATCATTTGTCATATATAGCTATATTGCATATAGCTCAGACCTTTAAAGTAGGGTGTCCTTAATCAAGATCTTGATAGATAGAACATAAAGAAGCTCCAAATACTTAAAAAAAGTTTTGTACTACCAGTGAAATCTGAGGCAAAGATATAGATAGACACATTGTATTTTTGTATGTTGGGTGGTAGAAAGAGAGTAAGATAATCTGTGTGAAAATCTATTTGGATCATGGGTGGATACTTATTCCTGTGGTTTGTGAAGGCTAGCTTTTAGAAAAGATGGAAATATTGGGGAAGAAGCATAGTACCTGGCTGAGAATAATCTACATATTTTCTTCCTGAGAGTAGAGTAGCCTCAACACTACTTCCTAAATTAATCTCCCTTAGGCCCCTAGAGAAGAAACTTATCCCATTTTTTACTATTTCTCAATCCAACACAAGCCAAGAGACAGCCACATTTTGACTGACATGTTGAAAGGTCACAGTTACTAATAGGTTGGCAGAGACATCTACTTTCTATGGAAGCTCTTGGTGAATTTTCACACCTGTAAAGTATTTCATTATATGAAATACACTTGTATGCCACAATTTATTTGTCTATTTTCTGTTTTCTTTTATTGTGTTGTCATTAACATCCTTTTATGGGTGTCCTTCCTCTTCATGGATCACAGCCTTGTCCTGCAAAGGGGCTTGTATAACTTAATGAAATTATGGGCCATGATGCTGTTAAAGTGCTGTACTCAATGTCAGCAAATTTGGAAAACTCTGCAGTGGCCACAGGATTGGAAGAGGTCAGTTTACATTCCAATCCCAAAGAAGAGCAATGACAAAGATTATTCAAACTACCATACAATCACACTCATTTTCCATTCTAGAAAGGTTATGCTCAAAATCATTCAAACTAAGTTTCAGCAGTATGTAAACTGAAAACTTGCTGATGTACAGGCTGGGTTTTGAAGAGGCAGGGGAACCAGAGATCAAATAGCTAACATGAGTTGGATCATGGAGAAAGCAAGGGAGTTCCAGAAAAACATCTACTTCTGCTTCTTTGACTACTCTAAAGCCTTTGACTGTGTGGACCACAACAAACTGTGGAAAATTCTTAGAGATGCGAATACGAGACCACCTTACCTGTCTCCTGAGAATTCTGTATGTGGGTCAAGAAGCAACAGGTAGAACTAGACATGGAACAACTGATTGTTTCCAGATTGGGAAAAGGAATTTGATAGGCTATATATTGTCACCCTGCTTATATAACTTCTATGCAGAGTACATCATGTGAAATGCTGGGCTGGATGAATTGCAAGGTAGAATCAAGATCACTGGGAGAAATAACAACCTCAGATATGCAGATGATACCACTCTAATGGCAGAAAGAGAAGAGGAACTAAAGAATCTCTGGATGAAAGTGAAAGAGCAGAGTGAAAAAGCTGGCTTGAAATTCAACATAAAAAAAAAAAAAGAACAGATCATGGCATCTGGTCCCACAGTTTCATGACAAATAGAAGAGGGTAAAGTGGAAGTACTGAAAGGTTTTTTCTTGGCTTCCAAAATCACTACAGACAGTGACTGCAGCCATGAGGAATAGTTAGGGACTTTGAGAAGGTCATATATACACTGCTATATTTAAAATGGATGACCAACAAGGGCCTATTGTATAGCACATGGAACTCTGCTGACTGTTATGTTCCAGCCTGTATGGGAGGGCAATTTGGAGGAGAAGGAACACATGAACATGTATGGCTCAGTCTGTTTACTGTTTACCTGAAACTACCACAATATTGAACATTGTTAATTGGCTATACCCTAATAAAAATAAAAAGTGTAAAGTTTGAAATTAAAAAAAAAAAGGCAGAGATGTCACTTTGCCAACAAAGGTCTGTATAGTCAAAGCTATAAGGTTTTTCCAATAGTCATGTACAGATGTTAGAGTTGGACCATAAGGAAGGCTGAGAACCTAAGAATTGATGCTTTTGAATTGTGGTGCTGGAGAAGACTTTTGAGAGTCCCTTGGACTGCAAGGAAATCAAACCAGCCAATCCTAAAGGAAATCTACCTTGAATATTCATTGGAATATTTGATCACCTGATGCAAAGAGCCGACTAATTGGAAAAGACCCTGATGCTGGGCAAGACTGAAGGCCAAAAACGAAGTGGGTAGAAGAGAATGAGGTGGTTAAATAGCATCACTGACTCAATGGACATGAATCTGAGCAAACTCCAGGAGACAGTGGAGGAGAGAGGAGCCTGGTGTGTGGCAGCCTATGTGGTCAGACACTATTTAGTGACTAAACAGCAACAGGTTTCCTTGCATTCTTGTGAAAAAGTTTCTTCAACGCAAATTCCTACAAAAGGAATGGCTAGACTTAGGCATAAATTTTTCTATACCAGATATTTTAAAATTACATTTCCAAGTGATGGCACTAATTTTAACTTCAACTAGTAGTTTATTTAAGTTTACATGTTTAATATCCTATCTGATATCTTGCCAGTATTTTCAATTTTTACCTGCTTACAGTTGTGGTTTTAATTTCAATTTCTTTGACTATTAGATAGTTGAACTTTGTGCATCATAATTTTTATTGGCTCTTATGTGATTTGTTTCTACATTTTCCCAAAAGGTTTACATTTTCCCCCGATACTATCTCTGTATATAATATGAAATCATAAAAGAATCTTGAAGGTTTCCTGTAATTGTGACTTCTAGTTGCTTTCCAATTTCTACTGTTCCCTACTTCTTTAGTAAAAGAACTGTATTTAAGCTGAGCATATAGTCATCTACCTATATTTGTATGTTCAAGTCTCCTTTTGTAAGTTAAATGTAGCCATGACTTTAGTTCTGGCCAATGAGATATAAGCTGCCATGCTTAACTGAACCTCCAAAGTGTATACTTACATATCTACTCACTACTCTCTCTTGGTTTGTAGTCAGTATGGACTAATTGGTAACAAACTAGCTCTCCCAGTATAGACAACTAGAAAACCGAATTAAGTAACTAATCACCCATTTGAGACAATAGGCAAGAGACAATACAGAATTATGATCCCAGAGAGAATGGAACAAATGAAATAAACTCAATAACTGTCCCAGCTTTCTACCTGGGAGTGTTTTCTAGATATTTGTACACAAAGGGAAAATTTGAAGACCAGCTACCTCTTTGAGTTCAGGAAACAGACATTGTTGGCCATCTGGAATTTGTAGGACATAGTTCTGGAAAGGAG
This sequence comes from Bubalus kerabau, assembly GCF_029407905.1. Taxonomy (NCBI): domain Eukaryota; kingdom Metazoa; phylum Chordata; class Mammalia; order Artiodactyla; family Bovidae; genus Bubalus; species Bubalus kerabau. Next base: position 28,619,854 of record NC_073632.1, on the reverse strand, counting down.
TGGGATATATAGAAAGAGAATACTGGAAATCTGCATAATTTCCTTGAATGATTGGCTGAATATTAAATATCACATTTGTAGGGTGATACACTAGAAGACTGGGTGATACACTACAAGACAAGATGATGAACAATTACTAGAACTCTAACTGGAACAACTAAGAAATAAAGTGTTATTCATTAGTAAAGGTGTACAAACTGCCAGTACAGAATAAAAAGCGATAAATCTCAAAACCATTCTGTGAGAAAGAAGTCAGATACAAAATTATATATACTGTATAAACCCATTTGTATGAAATTCTAGAATAAGCAATACTATTTTATACTGATAATATCCAATCAGTACTTGTATTAAAAATGATGGAAATGTTCAAAATTTTGATTGTGATGGTGTTTATACAAACATATACATATGCCAAAATTAATCAACCTAAAATTTTAAATAGCTGTATTTTATTTCATGAAATTTATATCTTAATAAAGTAGATTTTATGAAAGGAAAAGAAGTGCCATTTCCCTCTCTTTTTTCAATTTATTTCATAGAATGGGAATCTGGAAATTGGAGAATTAGAAGCTCTACTAGACCATGAGGACAAGATGTATTTCCTATGGGATATTGGAGAGATATCTGAAAGATCTCCAGACTCCAAAATGATATCAATCTATGATAGATAAACATGGATCATGTATAAATATGGATCAACATAGGTGGGATATTCATGTCTAGAAAAAGAGATCACTGGACTCTTCATTTCTTGACTTCTTTTACGTGAAGGTAAAATGAACTCCTACTGTTTTAAAGTACTATTTTTCAATATTGTGCTCCCTGATGCTGAGCCTAATTGTAAATAACACACATGATTTTCAGCAGAAAAGATATTTTATGTACAAAAATTAGACCACTCTTTTATGATCTACACTCTAGAATCTAAATGAGCAAAATTTATAGACCTTGATGATTAAAAATAATACAAAGTATTCTACATACATAGTAGTCCTACATAACTGCTAAATAAAGATTTTATTTTTCAACTTAAAAGGATTTAGATTGTATGCCATCTCTGTACTCTATATGAGGAAATTCTTTAAGAAAATATTCTGATCATATTTGGATAAATTCTCAAGATAAGGAAAGAGGAAGATCATAATAAATAATAGTAAGCAATAAACATTGCAATAATGATAGATTAATCTATATGAATATAATGATAGTAAAACTAAGGCTTGATAAAATGGGTCACATAAAGAGCACACACACACATACACATGCAGGAATACTAAAGGGGAGAAACAATAGCTTAGACCAAAAATTCTAAAGCTTTTAATAATTAGACATTATTGATAATTAGACCATCATCTCAATGATCAAGAGATAAGAAAGTAGGTAAACCAACCTAATATGGAGGGGTATTAATTCTTTAAATTTAATATGATGATTTGGAAATACAGATTTAATACTCTTTTAAAGATAGAATGACAGACAAATGGAGGTATATGTTCAAAATTTCAAATTAATAAGGGTGTAGGTCATAAAAAGAAATATGTTCAAGCAAAATACAAAAGATAAAATATAAAGAAATTTATAATAGAGGATATTAATTTAGTGGAAAAATTTTACATTTTTATTATCCATTCATTTATAATGAGTATGAATGACTTTGTTTCCCTAACAGAAAGTACATGCTGTAACATTTTCTGATGAAAGAAAGGTATACAAGTTCTAGTTTTTACTGATGGGATACTCACAACTAGAAAAATAAATCACTCAATTGTGCATTGATTAGACTGTTTCTATGAATTTTAGAATGAACCCCAATGAATAAAAATATTGATACTTTTCATTTTGAATTCAAAATGACTACATATTTTAAATTTCTACTTGTTCATTTTCAGCCTTATCTCTCCTCTTTATACTAACACTATTTTATATGTCTATTATAATATTTCTCTAATGTGTTCAAAACTCATTTCTGTTTGTAGATTGTGACCTTCTGAAAAAACTATACTACATTATAATGGCTCAAAGAATATTCTATGGTAAGAATGTTTATTTCTCTCTTTATTATAAACCCTTTGTGTAATTGCTTTTGTCATGTTTCCATCATTCATAGGGCCCAACATTATGTCTTGCTAAAAAGAATGTGATCTTAGTGATTGTTGAATCAAATTGAGTTTAATATAGAGAACATTTTTAACTCTAGGAAATACTGCTGAGAAACATAAACTAGAAAATGAGACATCAGAAGGGTGAAGGAAAATGGCACACACATCAAGCTCTAAATCTCAATTACTTCCTTCACAGGCAGCTCTTTGTTCTTAATAAACATGTGCATTCATTCCTTTTTATTTGGCCACGTAGTTAGCAAAATTAACTGTCTTTTTCTAGCTCACAGAAGAATTGAAGCAACATATTAGGAAGGTGCTAATGGATGAGAGGGTTTTAAAGGTAGCTATGAGGTAATAAAAGACTATTGATTGCATAAATGTGAGAGAAAATAGGGAAAAAATATACAAAGCAGATTTAAGAATGGTAGTGGCAAAATGTCCTAGAAACTTAATGGCCCTTTTGGACACCTTTCTATCATAGTAAAAACAATGAGAACATGTTTTTAAAGATGGCATTGCTACTTAAAAATATGCAAAGTGTTCCACAACCCATTTGTTGTAAAGAAAATGCAATACAGTTTTTCAATCTTTCCATCAAAGCAAGAAAAGGAAGAAAGTTCATTGTAACAGTCACCTAAACAAATGCCTCATTCTATGGTGAAATCTAAATGATGGTTCATCTTATATTGAGTTCTTTTAAATCTGATATGATTTGTGCATATTTCCTTGTATTCTTTGAACATCACTGAAAAGTAAGTAAAGATATTCTTTCTATTGCATAGGTGGAGATATATAAGTTTTCAAACAATGTAGTGCTGTGCTGTGCTGTGCTTAGTCACTCAGTTGTATCTGACTCTTTGTGACTCCTTTTGTAGCCTGCTAGGCTCCTCTCTCCATGGGGATTCTCCAGGCAAGAATACTGGACTGAGTTGCCATGCCCTTCTCCAGGGGATGATCTTCCCAACCCAGAGATCAAATCCAAGTCTCCTGCATTGTAGGTGGATAAACAACTCAGATTCCCCCACAAAACCAATGTGGACAATAACTTGAAAAATTATTCTAAATATTTTGTCCTTATCCATTAAAAAAGTTGAATCTACTTTTCATATACTCATTGTTTGGAATATTTCTTCGAAAAATGCTGTTATTCTTTATTTTTTATTCTACTTACTCTGTTGCTATAGGTGAACAGTTATGAATCACTGAAGTTTACAAGTCTGTTCAAATAATGTGCTTTATTTGGGCTATAATACTGGCTAGGATGTTGTAAAACATCCCTGCAGGACCAGAAGAAAAGAATGGAGTGATGAATAGAGGTAAAGAATATACCCAAGTGGACAGATAAAGCTTACGTTTTGCAATGGTTGAATGTTCTGGACTTTGTTTAGTACCTTCTAAGGTATTTCCTAATGAAAAAGTATTTCCAAAACAAGCTCTTCAAATGTCAGAAAGGAAGAGGTGGGCCAATAGCCTAGAGCTTGGAAAAGCAGTAAAACCTTTTAAAAGTAACCCTGCTTGAAATGCATTTGATTGTATTTCCTGATATAGTGTTTTCTCTTCACGTGGTACATTGTTCAGTGAATTTGTTTGTAAAAATAAAAAATGTTTTCACCTGCTAAATTGCCAAGATAAATATGATTCAACTAAAGCTCCAGAGATGGCTTCATAGATACCATAAAACAGCAGAGTTTCAACATCCTTTTGTTTTACATGATCGTTAAGATGTAAAAGCTGACACTGACAATATTTTCATTAGATCAAAAGTTATCAAGACCCATTAAAGAATCATTTCCTTTAAAAGCATATTTGTTTGTTTCTCTTTCTTCTCAATGCCTTCCTGGATGGTGTAAAGTACAAACTAGAACTTAGAAAGTTGTTTATGTAGATGCATTAATTTGATTACACAAGAATTTCCTGATGGGATAGCTTATTCTTGTACTCAATTACACATGCACATATATATATATATATATATATATATATATATATATATATATATATATATAGTGGTGAGTGAGGATTTACTGAGATCACTTTTTTTTTTTTTTGACATTGCCCAAAGTTGAAATAAAACATTGGTCTTTCTGCTTTTGGCTTGGTAAAAACATTGAGATTTGTTTTCCCTCAGGGATCAAAATAGGATAAAGAATAGAGAGAAAAGCTATTTTCTAAATAAAGACACATCAAAGGAGCCACATAAGAAACTCCAGTTCTGACAGAGAACTAGTCAATCTCCCCAAAATTTTATAAGAGATTCTGATGCACAGCTGGGACTGAGTGCTGATTTAGGAAGCAGGCTGCTCAGGATAAGAGCTGAGAGGAACACACTTAAGAACATGGGTATTTCATTCATTCATCTTTGGGGTACAGAATGTCTGAAATGTATATTATCCAAAGGAGATTCACTTCCACTAGATTCTCCTGGAAAGGATCTGAATGATTGAGTGATTCCCTTTCTATTTCATCCTGGTCATATTTCAGTCTAGCTCTAAGCATTTAGCTCTAAATTTTACTTATCATTGGTGATACTGGGAAAGATTGAGGACAGGAGGAGAAGGGGCTGATAGATGCTTGGATGTCATCATCAACTCAATGGACATGAGTTTGAACAAACTCCGGGAGATGGTGAAGGACAGGGAAGTCTGGCGTGCTACAGTCTATAGGGTTGCAAAGAGTCGGACATGACTGAGTGACTGAACAACAACAAAAATTTAATAATGGATATAAGAATTCTTCTTAAAAAATGTATTAAATGTTTCCTAGTAAATTTTCACCCAGTGTTGCATGTTTTGAAATGCTCAATTTGCATTATGAATGCAGTAGATCAAAAAACAGCAACAGCAATGACAAAAATAGAGCTTGGAATTAATAAAGCTTTCTAAGAATTCCACAGACAGAGAAGCCTGGCAGGCTACAGTCAGTAAGAATTGGACACAACTGAGTGACTATTACTCACTCACTCACACAACACTAACAGGGCTTCCTACATGGCTCAGTGGTAAAGAACCCACCCGTCAAGCAGAAGAGGCAGGTTCAACCCCTGGGTTGGGAGGATCTCCTGGAGAAGTAAATGGCAACACCCTCCAGTATTCTTGCTGGGGAAATCCCATGGACAGGAGAGCCTGATGGCCCGCAGTCCATAGGGTCGCAAAGAGTCAGACATGACTTAGTGACTAAACAACAACAGCAGTTACAGATTTACTCTATGTAAGCTTTCCATTTGTTTTCAGTGAAATCACAAGGGCTCAGAACCAGTATTATCAGTTAATTGTAGCACATATGTTCAAAATGCTAATTATTTTTCATTTATAGTAATGTTTCTTAATAGCATGGGATTATTTATCAGAAATAAACAGATCACACAAAAAAAGCAATTTATTTCTTCAGCCTTTTTTTTAAAAATACTTTGTGCAACTTAGCAATTAGTTAATAATACTTCTGTCTAATGTGCAGACATTGTTAAATTAATAGACCACATCTAAAGTATAGGAAAAGGTTAAAACAAGATGTCTTCATTTTTGTGAGACAAAATTCTAAATAGTGTCCAATAGTATGATATCATATATCTTCTTAATATCATTTAGCTAATTTTTTTATCTAATAATTTTCATTCAGGTAAATAAAATATACTAAGTTCAAAAACAGTCTTGAGAAAAAGATGGTCTAGAAACTTAGTCTACCTCTTCTCCTCAGAGCTTCACTGGTGATGGTTGTGTAGATGTCAGTCATCAGATTTTCCCAAGACAGGGCTTGTGAAATGAAAATATCTCTTGCCATATCAACAAACAAGAAACGTCACAGCCATCCACGACTTCTGGCCTCCAAAAGTAAATGAGGGCTCCCAAAACTGTAATGCAACAGATGCTGCCCACACCCCTCCACGGTGATTACTGAGGAGCTGGGGGAATGGAAGAAGCAGCCATCTGCCACTCCTTAAGGTGAACAAGGAAACAGGATTTGGCCCCACATAGCTGAGGTTCATATGAAAGGAATGAATTCAGTGAGCGTAGAGGCACATCATGCAAAATGTCAACTGGATGAAGCACAAGCTGGAATCAAGATTGCCGGAAGAAAGATCAATAACCTCAGATATGCAGATGACACCACCTTATGGCAGAAAGTGAAGAAGAACTAAAGAGCCTCTTGATGAAAGGGAAAGAGGAGAGTGAAAAATTTGGCTCAAAATCAACATTCAGAAACTAAGATCATGGCATCCAGTCCCATCTCCTCATGGCAAATAGATGGGGAAACTACAGAAACAGTGAGAGACTTTATTTTGGGGGGCTCCAAAATCACTACAGATGGTGACTGCAGCCATGAAATTAGAAGATGCTTGCTCCTTGGGAGAAAAGCTGTGACCAACCTGGACAGCATATTAAAAAGCAAAGACATTACTTTATCAACAAAGGCCTATGTAGTCAAAGCTATGATTTATGCAGTAGTCATGTATCAATGTGAGAGTTGGACTATAAAGAAAGCTAAGTGCCAAACAATTGATACTTTTGAACTGTGGTGTTGGAGAAGACTCTTGAGAGTCCCCAGGACTATAAGGAGATCCAACCAGTCAATCTTAAAGGAAATCAGTCCTGAGAATTCATTGGAAGGACTGATTCTGAAGCAAAACTCCAGGACTTTGGCCACCTGATGCAAAAACTGACTCTTTGGAAAGGACCCTGATCCTGGAAACGATTGAAGGCTGGAGGAGAAGGTGATGACAGAGGATAAGATGGTTGGATGGCATTACTAACTCAATGGACATGAGTTTGAGTAGGCTCCGGGAGTTGGTGATGGACAGGGAATCCTGGTGTGCTATAGTCCATGGGTTCGCAAAGAGTCAGACATGACTGAGAGACTGAACTGAACTGAACTGGAGAGGCTCAAATCTTCTCATACATAGAATGCTAAATTCCTTAACTTGATACCTGAATTTTGATGTTCAGGCTGCCTCCTCCCTTTGTTGTATATAGTCTGACTCCCCCTCCTACCTCCTTGGAGTAGTCTCTCAGAACTAACCAAGGTACTGTGTCCCAGGATGCAGTCCTCATTTTGCCCCAAAATAAAGCTTAACTTTAAGTCCTCAGGTTATGCATATTTTTTAATCAACAGGCTCTATAACGATTCTATTTTGCTGTGAATAAAGCTAATTATTTCTGTGTTTTGGTTACTCACATTATGTGTCTACACAACTATCATCTGGCTGCAATCTATAACAAATGAAAAGCAAGTAACACTTAAAAGTGTTAAGGAAATGTAAATCCAAGATTACTGTTCAAAGTTATAATATAAACGTTCTTAGTATGTTTAGACAGGAAAGTCTCAAATGTGTATTTATTGAAGCTATTCAGCTTTCATTCATTATTTGAACTTCTAGCAACAATTAAGGATTGATGCAAACATTCAAAAACAAATAAGGCTATGTAATTTTAAATCATAACTTAATCCTTAATCCTTTTCAGCATTTAAAAATCATAATGACAGATTTTTATCTGAGGACTAGTGCTGGTAAAATCTGTAACAATGGTTAGTTTCTTACAATATAAGCCTAGATTAATTTATACAGTACTCTTGGGTGTTACAAATAAAAAATGAGTCATCTCCATTTGATGATAATATTGTATTATAATAGAGACAAAATTTTCATGTTAACCTTCCAAAGAAGATTTTCCCATTAAATGCATCCACAGAATTATGGAGGAGGAAAAATAATTTTTCCTCTACTCTTCTTAGTTCTTGGCTGGTATCCCCTACAACAGAAGGCAAACAAACATGAGGAAAACAAGCAGAAATTTGGTAACATGTATACCTCTTGCATTGGAGAAGGAAATGGCAACCCACTTCAGTTTTCCTGCCTGGAAAATCCCCATGGACAGAGAAGCCTGGCGAGCTACTGGTCCATGGGGTCCCAAAGAGTCCACACGACGGAGCGACTAAGCACTCAGGCTTTTCCTAGTACAGGGAGGGTGATGCCCTTATAAATATGGAGATTTCCCTTATAAATGGAGATGTCGGCAACAAAAGGATCACTTCTACTCAGTTTTCAGAGTTTCTATGTCTCTGTTTCTAAAAATATTCAGCCTAAAATAATCCTTATGTCAGAGTGACACGCTTCATTTTTGTGGGCTCCAAAATCACTGCAGAGGGTGACGGCAGTCATGAAATTAAAAGATACTTGCTCCTTGGATGAAAAGATATGATAAACCTAGACAGCGTTTTAAAAAGCAGAGACATCACTTTGCTGACAAAGGTCCACGTAGTCAAAGCTATGGTTTTTTCAGTAGTCATGTACAGATGTGAGTGAGTGAAAGTCACTCATTTGTGTCTGACTCTTCATGACCCCATGAACTATATAGTCCATGGAATTCTTCAGACCAGAATGCTGGAGTGGGTAGCCTTTTCCTTCTCCAAAGGATCTTCCCAACCCAGGAATCGAGCCCAGGTCTCCCACATTGCAGGCGGATTCTTTACCAGCTGAGCCACTAGGGAAGGCCAAGAGTACTGGAGTGGGTAGCCTATCCTTTCTCCAGTGGATCTTCCTGACTCAGAAATCAAATGAGGGTCGATTTTCTTTACTAACTGAGATACCAGGGAAGCCCACAGATGTGAGATTTGGACCATAAAGAAGGCTGAGCACTGAAGAATTTATGCTTTTGAAATGTGGTGCTGGAGAAGACACCTAAGAATCCCTTGGACAACAGGGAGATCAAACCAGTCAATCCTAAGGGAAATCAACTCTAAATATTCTTTGGAAGGACTGATGCTGAAGCTGAAGCACCAATACTTTGGCCACCTGATGTGAAGAGCTGACTCATTGAAAAAGACCCTGATGCTGGTAAAGAGGAGGAGGAGAAGAGGGCAACAGAGGATGAGATGGTTGGATGGCATCATCGACTCAATGGACAAAAGTTTGAGCAAACTCTGGGAGATAATGAAGGACAGGGAAGCCTGGTGTGCTGAAGGACAGGGAAGCCTGGTGTGCTGCAGCCCATGGAATCACAAAGAGTCAGACACAACTGAGGGACCGAATAACAATAACAATGTCAAAGAGGCATATTTCAAGGTGACAAATTCTCTTCTCCCTCAGAATAGTTCTCATTCTTGCAGTTTTTGCTGCTGCTGCTAAGTCACTTCAGTCATATCTGACTCTCTGTGACCCTAAAGACGGCAGCCCACCGGGCTTCCCATCCCTGGGATTCTCCAGGCAAGAACACTAGAGTGGGTTGCCATTTCCTTCTCCAATGCATGAAAGTGAAAAGTGAAAGTGAAGTCGCTCAGTCGTGTCTGACTCTTAGCGACCCCATGGACTGCAGCCTACAAGGCTGCTCCATCCATGGGGTTTTCCAGGCAAGAGTACTGGAGTGGGGTGCCATTGCCTTCTCCGTCTTGCAGTTGTTAGTGTCCTTTAACTCTGATGATCTTAATCACATTTAAATAGAGAGAGAGAGAAAAAATAAAAAATAAAAATAAAAAAGAGAGAGAGTTTTACTGCCTGTGTTAAGAAACAATGACCTGAAAAAGTGTAAAGTTGCAAAACTGTTAAACTGAAAGAATTCTCAACTAAGCCTTTACAAATAAGATTTAAGATTATATTCCCAAACTGCCTGCAGCATGTATTTGCAATTTCATGTATCTGTTTAACTTTTTTCTATATATTTTAAAGAAATTTTAAAATAAAGGAAAAAAGTACATAAAGTAGAAAAATATTCCCGTTGCTTAGAATATCTACCACAGATATTCTGTCCTATTTGTTTCTCATTCTCTTTACTTAGATAAAATAAAAACTTCAGCAGTCTAGCTACTCTTCTACAATGGAATCCTTACTTACAATACTTACAATGGTATTACTTATCCCTGAACTCCCAAGAGGCAATTGCCATCTGACGTTTATAAAAATCCTTCCAATCTATTAACTTTAAGATTATTATTCTATGTGTTTTTTAACACCATGCGGCAATGTGTTGCATGTATCATCCTCCATCTTTCCATTTCCCCCTCCAAATTATTTTCAACATCTCCCATGTTGATCTTTCTGGAACCAGCACCAACATTATGAGCATCCTTCTATTAAAGGATATTTCAGTTCAGTTCAGTCTCTCAGTCATGTCCAACTCTTTGCGACCCCATGAATCGCAGCACGCCAGGCCTCCCTGTCCAGCACCATCTCATGGAGTTCACTCAAACTCACGTCCATCGAGTCAGTGATGCCATCCAGACATCTCATCCTCTGTCGTCCCCTTCTCTTCCTGCCCCCAATCCCTCCCAGGATCAGAGTCTTTTCCAATGAGTCAGCTCTTTGCATGAGGTGGCCAAAGTACTGGAGTTTCATCTTCAGCATCATTCCCTCCAAAGAAATCCCAGGACTTATCTCCTTTAGGATGGACTGGTTGGATCTCCTTGCAGTCCAAGGGACTCTCAAGAGTCTTCTCCAACACCACAGTTCAAAAGCATCAATTTTTCAGTGCTCAGCTTTCTTCACACTCCAACTCTCACATCCATACATGACCACTGAAAAAACCATAGCCTTGACTAGACAGACCTTTGTTGGCAAAGTAACATCTCTGCTTTTGAATATGCTATCTAGGTTGGTCATAACTTTTCTTCCAAGGAGTAAGCGTCTTTTAATTTCATGGCTGCAGTCACCATCTGCAGTGATTTGGGAGCCCCAATACATAAAGTCTGACACTGTTTCCACTGTTTCCCCGTCTATTTCCCATGAAGTCACAGGACAAGAGGCCATGATCCTAGTTTTCTGAATGTTGAGCTTTAAGCCAACTTTTTAACTCTCCTCTTTCACTTTCATCAAGAGGCTTTTGAGTTCCTCTTCACTTTCTGCCATAAGGGTGGTGTCATCTGCATATCTGAGGTTATTGATACTTCTCCCAGCAATCTTGATTCCAGCTTGTGCTTCTTCCAGCCCAGCATTTCGCATGATGTACTCTGCATAGAAGTTAAATAAACAGGGTGACAATATACAGCTTTGACGTGCTCTCTTTCCTATTTGGAACCAGTCTGTCGTTCCATGTCCAGTTCTAACTAACTGTTGCTTCCTGACCTGCATATAGGTTTCTCAAGAGGCAGGTCAGGTGGTCTGGTATTCCCATCTCTTTCCGAATTTTCCACAGTTTATTGTGATCCACACAGTCAAAGGCTTTGGCATAGTCAATAAAACAGAAACAGATGTTTTTCTGGAACTCTATTGCTTTTTCCATGATCCAGCAGATGTTGGCAATTTGATCTCTGCTTCCTCTGCCTTTCCTAAAACCAGCTTGAACATCTGGAAGTTCACGGTTCATGTATTGCTGAAGCCTGGCTTGGAGAATTTTGAGCATTACTTTACTAGCGTGTGAGATGGGTGCAATTGTGCGGTAGTTTGAACATTCTTTTGCATTGCCTTTCTTTGGGATTGGAATGAAATCTGATGGATATTTAAGTTCATTCAAATTTCCCTAGATGACAATTATCTCTGTAATGCAAATCCTCACTTTAGTGTCATTTACCTCTGGAGTACGTTTTCAGAAATAATAAATGTTTCAAGATTTTACCTGACTGCAAATAAACTCTTTTCTTGCTTACAGTCTTCTGCAGTTATTGGTTTAGAGAGTATATATTTAAATATGATTATATTATAATTAAATATAATGATAATGAAGGTGTCAGTTGCTCCATCGTGTCCAATTCTTTGCAACCCCATGGACTATAACCCAGCAAGCTCCTCTGTCCAGGGAGTTTTTCAGGCAAGAATACGAGTCAATAGCCTTTCTCCAGGAGATCTACCTGACCCAGAGATCAAACCCAGGTCTCTTGCACTGGAGGCAGATTCTCTACTGTCCAAGCCACATGTAATTGAAATTCAAAATAAATGAAGCAATGTACTATTTTTCCCATAAGGTTGACAAAAATGAGAGTATTGCCATGTTTTTGGAGTTGTACATGGCACAACTACTTTGAAAGCATTATGAGAGTATCTAATACATTTGCAAACGTGCATACTCCCAAATCCAACAATTTCATTCTTGAAAACATATTCCAGAGTAACAAGAAAGATATGTAATACTGAAAAAGTAGGGAAATCAATAGAATAGAAAAATTGTGATTTCTGGGCAGCTCTATGAACGCATTTGAAGTTTGTGGTCATAAATGAAAGTTAGCATTATTGCATATTTTCCTTTGGTCATCTTTACTTTGCATGTGGGCAACAGGTAAAAAATAGATTGAGTTGATCATGTAACTACTCATCAAATATATAGAACAGGAAAGGGGCTAGGAAGGTAAGGAGTTACCATGAAATAATTAAAATAATTTGTTATGGATGTTAAGGTGTATGATCTGGCTTGGGTTGCCATAACAACATAACACACTGGGTGACTTATATAATGCAAATTTATTTTCTTATGTTTCTGGGAGCTTGAAGTCCAAGATCAAGGTGCTATCAGTGTTGATTTCTAGGGAGACCTCTCTTATTCTAAGCCATTTTAAAAAGATAACTCAGATGAAGAAGTAATGCTTCCAGGATGGAGGGCCTGAACCTATCCTGGTGTAAATGAGTTATTGTAGATAAGTGCTTTTCTTACCACAGGCTTTGAATTATTCTATTGAGGCCATATGGCATAAAGCTCAAGTAACCTCTGGATATGGAATGATTACTTCACTTTATTATCTATTAGTTCAATGACAATGTGTAGCCAAAAGAAGGGAACTCTATCCATACCCAACAAAACCAGAGAAGTATTGGGACACATATAATTATCCTAAACAATTCTGGATTTCATCCTTGATCTTTATGAGTAGTTTACCACTCACACCTAAGGTAAACCTATGTGGGGGTTGATCTGGGCATTTGCCAGTGTACACTTGTTATCCTGTTGTCCTCTGGTTAGTACTTTGCTTTACTCTAAAATGTGTTCCAGTTTGCATATCTGGAGTTATATCCAATCAGCACTGAGATCTGGCAATACCTGCCAATTTTTAGTACGAATATTTCCTCCAGTGTTTATCATTCAAAATTAGGTAAAAGCAACAGCAATAAATATGATGTTTATGTATGTTCTTTTCATTAGCACAGTTATTGGCTATATACACTACAAAAAAAAACTAACAGGAATGAAATAAATGCTTCAAATATTAAATATAAGAAATGCATCACCTTAACAATGAAAAATCATTGTGAATGAGATTTATTTTCATATAAAACAAATATTAGACCATTGGATTCTGATGATATGAGAAAAAATCCACTTAAATGTAACAAACCATCATCATTGTTAAAAAAACTTCTACATCAGAAGCTCACAATCCTTTTACAAGAGAGAAGCATTCCTCAATAAAGTGGTTTATTCTGTTTTGTTTTAACATGTCATATCTAGTAAGCTCCACTTAAAAAATACAAAAAGAATAAAAATAATAATACACAAAAACCTTTATTTCTAACATGACAGATAAATATGATTCCCTTTGCTGAACTCAGTTTTCCGCAAATACCTTCAAATACTTGAACCACAGATGTTCCCATGGTGAGTCCTTAGAGAAGTGAATACAGGGTAAAATATATATATATATATATATATATATATATATATATATATATATATTTAAAAATAGCTTTAGCAACAGACAGAAAAAAATTAAATGTGAAAATTGTTATTACCGTTTTAAGAGCAGCAACAACACTTAAAGTAGAGGGAGTATCTCATTGAAATTGCACACCCAGGAATATAGGAGTGTACAAGCTCATAATATGTCATTTCTGAATGTGGATGAAGAGAAGCTGTGAGGACCTTACTTGGCAGATGACAAATGTCCTCTAGGCTTTTCTAGATTAGAGCCTGCTGAACATGAAATTTCTACATAAAGTTGTCAGCTGATCTGTGGCACTCTTGTATTGCTGCAGAGTTCAGGAGAGCTCACCAAAAGAATGAAGGTAAAACACAGGCAAAAAAATTAAAACAAGTTTTGAATGTTTGGGAGCAAAGGAGGTCAGGCATATACAAATAGAACTTAAAACATATTGAGGAAGAAGAGGTGATTCTTATATTGGACATGATAATTATTTGACTCCAAGTGACACAACAAAATTTAGCTCTCCTTGCCCTTACTTATTCATGGAAATTCAAAACTGTTGGATCTGAAATGAATCCTGGGTGAGGCGGCAAGGAGTTAGAGTAGGACTAGGAGGTGACCCTCTAAAGCTGACTTTACTCAACTAGAATCCTAGCTCTACCCTGTATTCAGTATTAGATTGTGGTGAACTTATTTATGTATCTTTAAGTTAATGACCTTGCTGTTGTTGTTGTTCAGTGGTTAAGCAGGGTCTGACTCTTTGTGAGCCTATGGACTGCATCACATCAGGCTCCCCTGTCCTCCACTATCTCCCAGAGTTTGCTGAAATTCATGTCCATTGAGTGGGTGGTTGGTGCTGAAAATGCCTAGATGAGTATATCAACTCCATAAACACATAGGTTTGGTCCCAGCCTTTCTGTTGACTCTTAATAAACTTACACATGCAAGTTTAGCCATCTAACTCCCTTACCCTTTTGCCTTCAATCTTTCCCAGCATCAGAGTCTTTTCCAATGAGTTGGCTCTTCACATCAAGTGACCAAAGTATTGGAGCATCAGCTTCAGCAACAGTCTTTCAAATGAATATGTGTGTTAGTCGCTAAGTTGTGTCTGACTCTTTGCAGCCCTATAGACTATAGCCCACCAGCCTCCCCTGTCCATGGAATTTTTCAGGCAAGAGTACTGGAGTTGGTTGCCATGCCCTTCTACAGGGGATCTTCCCAACCCAGGGATGGAACCCAGGTTAAATGAATATTCAGGGTTGATTTCCTTTAAAATTGACTTGTTTGATCTCCTTGCAGTCCAAGGAACTCTCAAGAGTCTTCATCAATACCACAATTCAAAAGCATCAGTTCTTAGGGTCTCAGCCTTCTTTATGGTCCAACTCTCACATCCGTACCTGACTACAGAGAAAACCATAGATTTGACTATATGAACCTTTGTCAGCAAAGTGATGTCTTTGCTTTTTAATACACTGACTAGGTTTGTCACAGATTTTCTTCCAAGAAGCAAGTATCTTTTAATTTCATGGCTGCAGTCATGGTCTGCAGGGATTTTGAAGCCCAAGGAAAGAAAATCTGTCACTGCTTCCCATTCTATTTGCCATGAAGTGATAAGACCGGATGTCATGGTCTTAATTTTGTTAATGTTGAGATTTAAACCAGGGTTTTCAGTAATTTACTTCTCCAGGGGTTCTTCCTGACCCCAGGGTTCAAACCTGAGTCTCCTTCCTGGCAGGCAGGTTCTTTACCACTGAGCCACCTTGGGAAGCTGTTAATGACTTTGCCTTTAGGGTTTTTATTTTATTATTAGATATAATTGCTTTACAATGTTGTGTTAGCTTCTGCTGTACAAAGAAGTGAATCAACCATATGTATGTATATAGTCTCTCCCTCCCTCCCTCCCAGTTCACCCTCCTCCCACCCCTCCAGATCACATGGTGCATTGAGCTAAACTCCCTGTACCTTACAGCAGTTTCCCATTAGCGATCTGTTTTTCATGAAGTAGTGTGTGTATTTAAATGCTACTCTCCCATTTTGTCCCACTCTCCCCTTTCCCCCCTACCCTGTCCACATGTTCATTCTCTACATCTGTGTCTCTACTCCTGCCCTGCAAAAATGGATACTCTACCATCCACATAGTTTATGAAAGTTTTAAATTAAGCACTGTATTAATTATTAGCATGGTGCCTGGTGTATGCTGCTGCTGGTAAGTCACATGCAAACTCTAAATGAAAATGCTTGTTGTAGGATTAATCTCTTGCTTAATTTGAAGATGCAGACATTAGTCACAGGTTAAATGTGACTTTTCCAAGGTCACAAAAAGTGGCCAGTTGATTTCTAGTGTCCCATTAATTCCATTATAAACTTAGTCTTGGTTTGACACAGTGGAAAGAAACTAAAATGTAGATTTGAAATTTTTTTACATTTATAAATTCACTGCTAATTTTACTTGATAAACTTAAGAGAATCCTACACAGTTTCCATTATACTAATCATATGATTGGAGATTACAAATACATTTGAGTCCAATATGCTGCTGCTGCTGCTAAGTCACTTCAGTCATGTTCGACTCTGTGTGACCCCGTAGACGGCAGCCCACCAGGCTCCCCCATCCCTGGGATTCTCCAGGCAAGAACACTGGAGTGGGTTGCCATTTCCTTCTCCAATGCATGAAAGTGAAAAGTGAAAGTCAAGTTGCTCAGTCGTGTCCGACTCTTTGCGACCCCATGGAGTGCAGCCTACCAGGCTCCTCTGCCCATGGGATTTTCCAGGCAAGAGTACTGGAGTAGGGTGCCATTGCCTTCTCCTGAGTCCAATATGAATATCCACCAAAAGGATCCACAACAGAGAAAATCTTGCCAGGTGGAGAAAATGACAAACTCTTTGGATATATCAGTTTTTTTACCCAGTCCATCCAGTTCTCGCTCAAAGAGTCTATCCATTTAGTCAGTCTTTGTCTTTTGATGGAACATTTAGTTTATTTATGTTTAAAATAATCATTGATAGTTATGTACTTACTGCCATTTTGTTCATTGTTTTGTGGGTGTTTTATAGGCTCTTTTTTGTTCCTTCTTTTATTCTTTTTTTTTATGATTTCATGACCCTTTTTAGTGTTATGTTTTGATCCTTTCTCTTTATTATGTATGTATCTATTAAAGCTTTTTGGAATATGGTTATTATTAGACTTACGTATGGCAATTTCTTTATATAGTGATTATTCCAAATTTCTGGTCTCTTAACTTTAAATCCACTTAAGAATCCCACATTTTTACTCTCCTACCCCACAATTAGTGGCTTTCACATAACATTTTATTATTTTTGGTGTTATGTATCCCCTACCTACTTAACGTGGATATAGCATCATATATACTCTCTTGTCATTTAATTTTCTTACAAATTTTGTCTATGATTAATTTTCTAACTTTAATCTATATTTTCATTTAC
The DNA here is from genome assembly GCF_029407905.1 of Bubalus kerabau. NCBI lineage: Eukaryota > Metazoa > Chordata > Mammalia > Artiodactyla > Bovidae > Bubalus > Bubalus kerabau. The sequence goes on along the minus strand of NC_073632.1, from coordinate 28,602,752 downwards.
CAATGAACTTTTTCCTTTCATAATTTTCATGTTTCTAGTTGTGTGATACTTAGTCACTCAGCCATCTCCAACTCTTTGTGACCCCAAGGACTGTAGCCCAACAGGCTCCTCTGTCCATGGGAATTCTTCAGGCAAGAATACTAGAGTGAGTTGCCATGCCCTCCTCCAGGGGATCTTCCCAACCTACTTATTGAACCAGGGTCTCCTGCATTGCAGGAGGAGTCTTTACCAGCTGAGCTACCAGGGATGCCCATTTATAATTGTAGTTTTTCCTTTATTGCTTAGAGAATTTCCAGAGAATTCTTGGAAAACTAGGTTGGTGGGGTTCAGCTCTTTTAGCTTTTCTGCTCCCTGTAAAATATTTGATCTCCCCATGAAATCTGAATAAATGCCTTGTTGTGCATTTTTGATTGTAAATTTTCCCCTTTTAGCACTTTGAATAAACCACAGTACTCACTTCTGGCATGCAGAGTCCCTGCTGAAAAGTCAGCTGAGAGCTTAAGGCAGTTCTTTTGTACCTAATCTGTTTCTTTTCCTTTGTTGCTTTCAGTCAATTCAGTTCAGTCATTCAGTTTTGTCCGACTATATGCAACCCCATGGACTGCAGCATGCCAGGCTTCCCTGTCCATCATCAACTCCCAGAGCTTGCTCAAACTCATGCCCATTGAGTCATTTATGCCATCCAACAATCTCATCCTCTTTCATCCCCTTCTCCTCCTGCCTTCAATCTTTCCTAGCATCATGGTCTTTCCCAGTTAGTCAGTTCTTCTCAGCAGGTGGCCAAAATATTTGAGCTTCAGCTTCAGAATCAGTCTTTCTGATAAATATTCAGTACTGATTTCCTTTAGGATGGACTGGTTGGATGTCCTTGCAGTCCAAAGGACTCTTAAAAGTCTTCTCCAACACCACAGTTCAAAAGCATCAATTCTTTGGCACTCAGCTGTCTTTATGGTCCAACTCTTACATCCATACATGACTAATGGGAAAACCATAGTTTTGACTAATGGACTCTTGCTGGCAAAGTAATGTCTCTGCTTTTTAATATGCTATATAGATCGGTCATAGCTTTTCTTCAAAGGAGCAAGCATCTTTTAATTTCATGACTGCAGTCAAAATCTGCAGTGATTTTGGAGCCCAAGAAAATAAAGTCTGTCACTGTTTCCATTGTTTCCCCACCTATTTTCCATAAAATAATGGGACCAGATGCCATGATCTTAGTTTTGAATATTGAGTTTTCAGCCAGCTTTTTCACTCTCTTCTTTCCCTTTCATCAAGAGACTCTTTAGCTCTTCTTCACTTTCTGCCATAAGGGTGGTGTCATCTGCATATCTGAGATTATTAATATTTCCCCAGGCAATATTGTTTCCAGCTTGTGCGTCATCCAGTCCAGGATTTTGAATGATATACTGTGCACATAAGTTAAAAAACCAGGGTGACAATATATACCTTTACATAATTTACATACTTTACATACTCCTTTCCCAGTTTGGAACCAGCCTGTTTTTCCATGTCTGGTTCTAACTTTTGCTTCTTGACCTGCATACAGATTTCTCAGGAGGCAGGAAAAGTGGTCTGCTATTCCCATTTCTTGAAGAATTTTCCACAGTTTGTTGTGATGCACACAGTCAAAGTCTTTGGCATAGTCAATAAATCAGAAGTAGATGTTTTTCTGGAACACTCTTGCTTTATCCAGAGAAGGCAATGGCAACCCTCCAGTACTCTTGCCTGGAAAGTCCCATGGATGGAGGAGCCTGGTAGTCTGCAGTCCATGTGATCGCTAAGAGTCAGACACGACTGAGTGACTTCAATTTCCCTTTTCCCTTTCATCCATTGGAGAAGGAAATGGCAACCCACTACAATGTTCTTAACTGGAGAATCCCAAGGGATGGGGGAGCCTGGTGGGCTGCCGTCTATGGGGTTGCACAGAGTCGGACACAACTGAAGCGACTTAGCAGCTACAACAGCTCGCTTTTTCTGTGATCCAATGGATGTTGGCAATTTGATCTCTGGTTCCTCTGCCTTTTCTAAATCCAGCTTGAACATCTGGAAGTTCACAGTTCAGGTACTGTTGAAGCCTGTCTTGGAGAATTTTAAGCATTACTTTGCTAATGTGTGAGATAAGTGCAATTGTGTGATAGTTTGAACATTCCTTGGCATTGCCTTTCTTTGGGATTAGAATGAAAACTGACCTTTAACAGTCCATGTGGCCACAGATGAGTTTTCCAAATTTGCTGGCATATTGAGTACAACACTTTCACAGCATCACATATTAGGATTTGAAATAGCTCAGCTGGAATTCCATCACCTTCACTAGCTTTGTTCATGGTGATGCTTCCTAACTCCCACTTGACTTTGCACTCCAGGATATCTGGCTCTAGGTGAGTGATTACACCACCATGGTTATCTGGGTCATGAATATCTTTTTTGTATAGCTCTTCTGTGTATTCTTGCCACTTCTTCTTAGTATCTTCTGCTTCTGTTAGATGCATACCATTTCTGTGCTTTATTGTGCCCATCTTTGCAATGTTGCTTTCAATAGTATCTCTTTATCTTTGGTTTTATATTTTAATTACAAGGTGTATTGGTGTACTTTTCTTTGGTTTGATCCTTTTGGGACTCTCTACTTCCTGGATTTGAATGGCTGTTTCCTTATCTAGGTTAATGAAATATATATATCTATTATGTCTTCAAATATATTCTCTGCTCATTTGTCTCTGTTTTCTCCTTCTGGGACCCCTATGATGTGAATATTAGTAAGCTTGGTATTATCCCAGAAATCTCTTAAATTGTCCTCCTTTGCTTTTACTTTTTTTCTTTTTTCTGTTCAGCTTTACTGATTTCCATTTCTCTGTGTTCCACCTAACAGATCCATTCCTTTGTATCATTTATTCTGCTATTGATTCTTTCTAGAGTATTTTTCATTCAGTTACTGAATCCTTGATCTTTGTTTGGTTCTTCCTTATATCTAACTCTTAAAAACTTCTAAGGTTTTATTCTGTTCTTCCAATATTCTCCTAAGTTTTTTGAACATCTTCAAGATCATTACCCTCTATCAGATAGATTGTGTATCTCCACTTCACTTAATTCTTCTGGAATTTTATGTTTATTCATTCAGAACATGCCACTTCATTTTACCTAAATTGCTGTTTTTATTTCTGTGTATCTGGCTATGTTTCTTGACCTTGAGGATGTAGCCTCTATAGGAGAGGTTCTGTTGCCCCAGCAGCATACTCCCCACTGGTCACCAGAGCTACATGCTCTGGGGTGTCCCTATGTAGGTTCTGTGGGTCCTTCTGTTGTGTCAGGCTGACTACTATGAGTGGGCTAGTAGATGTGGCTACCCCCCATCTGGTTGTTTGCCAGGACCCTCCTTGTGTAGATGCTTTTGGCAGCTGTTTGATGGGTTTGGGTCTTGAGGCAGCTGGTTTCAGGAGCCCAGGAGATCCTGGAGTTGATGTTGGCTCACTGGTGTGTGTGAAGTTGCAGGACTGGGGTTCCTAGATCTAGTATCTGCCTGCTATTGTGTGGGGTGATTCCTGACATGCTGGCAATCAGTGATTCTGGGGTGTGTCAAAGCTGATAGTGGCTTGTTGGTGAGTAGGGCTGGATCCCAGGGCTGCAGATGAGAAGTCCAGCGTATCTCTGAGCTGATGTTAGCCTACCGGTGGTGAGGCCAGGGCTTACATTTTCCTGGGGCTAGTGCTGCCAGTTCACTGGTGGGCAGAAGCAGGTTTTGGTGCCTTTGGCTGCAGGGCCTTGGTGTCCTGAAGCTGACATCAGCCTCATTGTGAGTGGGGCTGGATCCCCACTCACAATGGATTCCAGTGGGGCTGGAATTCACCCCTCAAGGGATTGTGACCCAGGCATCCATTCGCAGGGACTGGGGAAGACTAGTGAGGTGGAATTATATCATGGGGGTTCGTCCCTACCCCCCATCACCACCCTCCCCTTGACTCCCCATCAAGATTTTGCAGAGAGAAATGGCTTTTGTACCAGGTCATTCTTTATAATTAAACTCACAGTATCCACCCACCTTGAGCTGACCCTGCCTCCTTCCTGGGGCGGCAACTCCCCTTTTCCTGAGGGTCCCAGGGCTGTCATTGGCTTGCTGGTGTGTGGGGCTGTGGTGGGGAGTTTGGGGACTGCTGCCAGTCTGCTGATGTGTTGCTGGGTCTTGACGAGTCAGGCTTCAGGGCTGCATTGTTGCTAGATTGGTGTCCATCTGCTGGCGAGTGAGGTCGAGGTCCAGGCAATCCTGGGTCTGGTGCCTATCCATTGGTGGGTGACTCTGGGTCCTGGAGCTAGTGCCAGCACACTGGAAGGCAGAGACTGGTCCCAGGGCCTCTGAATGCAGGTTCCAGGGGCTCCCACAGCTGGCTTTGGACCACTGGTGGGTGGGGTTGATTGATGACACTCCTGGCTGCAGTGTCCTAGCTGTCCTAAAGTTGTATTGGCCTCCTGGTAGCCAATATAAGAATGCATTCCAAGGCCTCTGATTGAGGGCCACAAGGTGTCTCAGAGCTGGGTTCACTTGCTGGTGAGTGGATTCTGGTTCCAGGATCTCTGGCTGGAGACTCTGGAAGTTCCAAGTTTGGTGTATTGGCTTTCTGCTGGGTGGAGGTGGGACCCTGGGGTTCCTAAGGTTGGGGCCTCTCCACTAGCAGGTCAAGCTGCATCCCAAGTTAACTGGTTGCAGGAATCCCAGGATAATGCCTGTGAACTGGTGTATGGGCCCAGGTTTTGGGCCCTCCAGTGAACAGGGCTATGTTCTGGGGTGGCTGTAGGCTTAAGAGTGTCTTAAGGCAGCCTGCCTGCTAGTGGTATGGCTGCATCCTCACCTGGCTAATTGCTTGGCTGGGGGCATCCAGGACTGGTGCCAACAGGCTGGTGGGTGAGACCAGGTCCTAGTGCTAATAAGGTATGGAAAGGATTCCAATATGGTACTTGCTAGAGTCAAGGCCCATGTGGTAGAATGAGCTCCCCCAAATGGCTAAAACCAGTGTCTATGGACATGAGTTTGAGCAAGCTCCAGAAGTTGGTGATGGACAGGGAAGCCTGGCATGCTGCAGTCCCTGGGGTCGTAAAGAGTCAGACATGACTGAGTGACTGAACTGAACGGAACTGAATGTCTATGTCCCCAAAGTGAGCTCCAGTTGCCTCCAGTCTCTCTGGGAGATTCTCTAAGATCACCTGGTTCTTCCCTGATCTTACAGTATGTGAAATTTGGGGTGCACTTTTATGAGTGGAGTCTGTATTTCCCACCACCTCTGGGTCTCTCAACCTTAATTTCCATTGGCCTTCCATTCTGGGGGCTTGTCTTCCCAATGTAGGACACCTGCGCTAGAGATCCCCATGTGGGAGATTCCTCCACACCCATTCCTCCTTGAGGAGAACCTGTACAATTGTAATTATTCTTCTGTTTTTGGTCACCCACCCAAGGGTATGAGTCTTGACTCTACTATGATTCTGTGCCTCCTACCTGTCTCATTGTGGTTCCTTCTTTATATCTTTAGCTGTAGATCTGGGAAAGATTGAGGGCAGGAGGAGAAGGGGACGACAGAGGAAGAGATGGTTGGATGGCATCACCAACTTGATGGACATGGGTTTGGGTGGACTCTGGGAATTGGTGATGGACAGGGAGGCCTGGCATGCTGCGGTTCATGGGGTCTCAAAGAGTCAGATATGACTTAGCAAGTGAACTGAACTGAACTTTTCTACTAGAATCTGGTCTTTCTCATTAACAGTTGCTCTGTAAGTAGCTGTAATTTTGGTGTGCCAAAGAGAGGAGGTGGTCTCGGTATCGGTATCTTCCTATTCCGATGACTTGGCCAAACTTTAAATACAATTTATATTTTAATATGTTTACATGGTTTTTAGATAAAAACTTACCTTCTAGTATCAGCAGCATTTTTTCATTTTATAATTTCTATCGCAAATTAAGGAAAAATTATTTAAAATCACCGATAATATTCTTAGCACATTGATAGAGAACTTTGCACAATTTGACAGCTGATTTTAAAGACAGTGGCAATGATGATGATATTATGATGCCAAGAATGATGGCAAATTAACAAAGATTGAAATTGGCTTAACAAATGATGAGTTTCTATTCCTTTCCCTTACCTACTGTTCTCACCATCACCTTATACTACTAGCTTGAAATTGGGTTAAAAATGTCTTTATATTACTACATGAAGAGTTATTGCTCTCTCTAAATCTTAACATGGTAATGGAGAATTTTTCTATCATAATTAGGTAAAACCATGAGATATTTGTTAAGTATTTTAACAACAACTCTAAAATCAGAAATGAATAGTTTAAAATTTTTTTAATGTAAAAAACAAACTTTTTACAAAGTTATATGTTTGGAAATATATTTAATTGCTCCAATATTATAGAGGTTTGTGCTGTGATTCTATTAGAGTTGACAGAGGTTTCATACAGCATCCTCATTCGCTAAGGATACTTTGGATCTGCTGGCTCAAAAAGCCCAAGTACTAGAGCAATTTTTACTAAAGTCTTAACTTTCTATAAAGCCTTCTCTTGTTCTAGTCTCCAGTAGAATTTAGTAGCCTTACAGGTAACCACTGGTTCAATGAAATAACACTGTTTAATGTGGTACATATTGCTTCCAAAATCCAGAAAAGCATATCAAGCACTAAGCCATGTTTTTCAAGGTAGATTGTGTAAAGTACATCAACTTGATTTTCACTTCAGATGAATATCTCAAGATATTCCATATATTTATCCCACTTCTCCCCGCACCCCCCCCACCCACACACACTAGAAATTAACATTGGGTTGTAGGGCTGCTAAGCTTTTCTGGGATATCTTTCACTGTCTAGTTTGTACATGTCTTATTAAGACATGTAAATTACTTGTACTTCCTGCTCATAGGATCCAACTGGCATAATGTGATCAATGAAAAGGACTCCAATAAAATTTGTGGAATATCAAAGAATCAAGATCTCCAGGGATTCTATGATGGTACAAAGCTGGATAATAGGTATATTTCTGAACCATGTCTATGAAGGTTTACTCTTAACTCTGTACAGTAAAAAGCAAGATGCTTCCAGTGGTACCTACAAATAGGTATGGGGAAAAAAGATATTATCCAGGTCAGCATATATGTACCTAATGGCAGGGGTCATATTGATTTTTTTCCAGTATGTGTACTACATCTGTGACAGAAGCTGTAATTGGAGCCTCCACCTGATTGAGTTTATGATAGTTTAAGGATAGTCTCCAAGATTTATCTACCCAGGCTAAGTGACTACATTTATGAATATGAATGATATGGATATGTGAAAGATGTAATCACTCCTGCTTCTCCTGCATTTCCTGCAAGAAATTTCTTCTGCTATAAAACATAAAACAATCTTGATAAGGATAAGCGCCAGAAGTTTCCGCTTACCATTCCTATCAAAGTAGCATTCCCCAATGGGGTCAGGGAGCTTCCCCAGTGGCTCAGTGGTAAAGAATACACCTGCAATGCAGGAGATAATGCAAGAGATGTGAGTTTGATTCTTAGGTGAGGCAAATCCCCTAGAGGAGGGCATGGCAAACCACTCCAGTATTCTTGCCTGGAGAATACTATGGCCAGAGGAGCCTGGTGGGCTACAGTCCAAAGGATTGCACAGAGTCAGACACAACTGACTTAGCACCCACACACTTAACAACTGGATTGTCAGCAAAAGAAAAAAAAAAAAAAGACCAAGAAAGGGAGGGAGGAAGGAAGGAAGGAAGGAAGAAAAGAAATAAGGAAGGATGGATCTTATGGCATTTGTTGACATTTGTGGTATAATTACTATCACTACGGCTGACTTCAAGTTGCCAATGTGATATTACTGAACACAAAGTTGGGGAGAGATTCAATATGCAGTATTTCTACCATATATCCATAATAGACTTGAATAACCTCAAGGGCTTTTCCAATTTTTATAAAAATTACTTAATAATAAGGAAATAACTAAGAATAAAGGAACATTACATTGTTCAAAACAACATGACTCAAATCTGTTACAATCAGTTGTAATATTTTATACACTATATAATAAGATTAGAAACCAATTTGAACATTAATATAGAGATCTTTTAATGTTGAGAGAAGCTGTCAGAATGAACATTTTATCAAGTAATTTTGCAAAATAAAATAAAAAGTCATTGTTTGTATAACATTTCCTAAAGCTGAAATAAAGCCAGGTCAGACTTTGACTTCTGAAGCTTCAAAAATGACAATACTTAGAATTATTTAAATTTTAATACAGACATTGCATTCTGATTGTGATATTTTTAAAGGAATACATGTAAAATACAGGTCAGAATTGCTATATGTTGGGATAGCCTGTGTGATGGGATCTTGTCATATTGTGTGTTACTACTGTTTACCTTTGAAATCCTGTCCATTATTTAAAACATTTCTCTGAATTTATCCATGTGATTCTAAATGTTACGGTTTTAAACATAGATTATATATTGCTGTAATGTTGTCTCATAATGGATTGTTCATTTCTTTCCCTACTAAAGTAAACTAAACAAATAGTCATTTTCACATAGGATCTTAGTGTAAAACATCTTTTTAAACTTCCTGAAGTTACATCTTTTTCTCCCATATTTTTAAGCTGACACCTCCTAATATTTGGTTATTACTTATTTTATGCTCTTGTAAAATAAAGCAGTCTTGTTTGCCTCTTGGACTGAGCCATTTCAGTAACACCACTGCATTCAAAAGGTTATGAAATAGGGAAGCAGCCAGTCATGCGAACACTTTAGTGAAGTAGTCCAATAACCTGAATGATGTGGCAAGCATTTAGTACTAAAAAGAATTAGCACATTAGCAACTTGCTTAAGCAGCGCCACTTGGGCAGTGCATTTTGACAATCATAGGTTATTTTCAGCATCCTGGAATTCAGTTTACAAGGATCCACTATTTCAGGGCTCTAGCTATTGTTTCCACATTACTTCTAGCTGTCCTTAATTGGTTAAGGTCATATCAAATTGCTGTCCTACTGTTTCTGAGACATAATTCAGTCATAAATCTTCTATGCTAAGTACCATCTCCTAGTTTGTTCTACCCCACCTTCGCCCCCAGGAATTATAAGTTTCTGGCTTCTGACAACATCCCTCTTCTAAATCAGGATATTGCTATGCTTATTTGCTTAAAATTTTATAACTTCTAATCTGATGTGTGCAGCCCCTTTCCAGAGAATATTTTAAACAAAAAAATATATATATGGTTTTGTATTAAACTAGGCTTCCCTGGTAGCTCAAAAGGTAAAGAATCTGTTTGCAATGCAGGAGACCTGGGTTCAATCCCTGGGTTGGGAAGATCCCCTGGAAAAGGAAATGGCAACCCACTCCAACTTGCCCAGAGAATTCCATGGACAGAGGAGCCTGGCAGGCTACAGCCTATGGAGTCACAAAGAGTCAGACACAACTGAGTGACTAATACACATTGGACTATTTGTTTTATATATATTTTATATAACTTTTAGGTATCTAACATTATTCTTTTTAAAATAATACTTGAAAGCCAGAGATGATGGCAGCAATAGCACTGACTTTGAATCTTTCCAGTCCCTTCTTAAAAAGAGATAAGACAGCTAAGACAGAAAAAAATAGTCTGCCACCAAAGTTGCTGATGGCATAATTCTATGAGCCTCAGAGTGTGAGCAAGCAACCAACCCAAATGCAGCATGAGAAGCTACATGGAAGAGAAACTGTGTAAACAATGGAAGAACACAAATGGGTCTTGTGACGGATTTAAGATCTAGGAAACAGAAATTCTTAAAAGCCCTCATTCCTACAGTGAGGGCTTCTCCATTCTGAGTGGAAGAGTCAATTAACAAATTGGGACATGGTTCCAAAGTCTCAAAATTTTAAATACCAAGAGTGTGCTGGATATCCTAAGCTCCCCAAAAGACTCAAAAGAGGGGAAGAGCACTGTGAGGAGATACTGCTGGGAACAGAGCTTACATTTATGTAATAAGGAAAGAGGACTTCCTGGTGGTTCAGACTGTAAAGAATCTGACTGCAGAGCAGGAGACCCAAGCCCAATCCAGGGTCAGGAAGATCCTTGGAGAAGGGAATGGCTACTGACTCCAGTATTCTTGCCTGGAGGATCCCATGGACAGAGAAGTCCGGCAGGCTACAGTTCATGAAGGGTCCTAAAGAGTTGTACACGACTGAGTGACTAACACTGGAGGAAAGAAGAATGAAATTTCAGCTATAAGTGGGAGAAGAACCTTGACAAAAATATATCTTAAGAAGTTTTGAAGAGGGGGCTAATGTCAGCAAGATAGCAGAATAAATTCTGGTCCGTTTTCCCTCAAAAGAAACAATGATTTGATGATTACCTATGGGCCAGAATACCTTTATGAAAACCCCAGAATCCAGTTAAGAAGTTTTAGTACCCCAGAAGAGCACAGTACTTAGGGAAAAAAATCACACTGAAGCAAGAAGAGACATTTACCTTTACCTGTGTTTTTTTTTTTTTTTCTCCTCCAAATAGACAAGAAAGAACCGATCTGTCAAGTACTTCCCTTGTCAGTTCAGTTCAGTTGCTCAGTTGTGCTCGATTCTTTGTGACCCCATGAACTGCAGCATGCCAGGCTTCCCTGTCTATCACCAGCTCCCAGAGCTTACTCAAGATCATTTCCATAGAGTCGGTGATACCATCCAACCATTTTATCCTCTGTCAGCCCCTTCTCCTCCTACCTTCAATCTTTCCTAGCATCAGGGTCTTTTCCAATGAGTCATTTCTATGCATCAGGTGGCCAACGTATTGGAGTTTCAGCTTCAACATCAGTCCTTCCTATAAGTATTCAGGACTAATCTCTGGTGGATCTCCTTGCAATCCAAGGGACTCTCAAGAGTCTTCTCCAACACCACAGTTCAAAAGCATGAATTCTTGTGCGTTCAGCTTTCTTTCTAGTTCAACTCTCACATCCATACATAACTACTGGAAAAACCATAGCTTTGACTAGATGGACCTTTGTTGGCAAAGTAATGTCTCTGCTCTTTAATATGGTGTCTAGGTTGGTCATAGCTTTTCTTTCAAGGAGCAAGAACCTTTTAATTTCGTGCTGCAGTCACCATCTGTCTGTCACTGTTTCCATTGTTTCCCCATCTATTTGTTAAGAGGTGATGGGACCAGATGTAATAATCTTAGTCTTCTGAATGTTGAGTTTTAAGGCAACTTTTTCACTATCCTCTTTCACTTTCATCAAGAGGCTCTTCAGTTTGCTTTCTGCTATAAAGGTTGTGTCTTCTGCATATTTGAGGTTATTGATATTTCTCCCAGCAATCTTGATTCCAGTTTGTGCTTCATCTAGCCCAGCATATCTTATGATGTACTCTGCATATAAACTAAATAAGCAAGGTGACAATATACAGCCTTAATGTACTCCTTTCCTGATTTGGAACCAGTCTGTTGTCCCATGTCCTGTTCTGACTGTTGCTTCTCGACCTCCATACAGATTTCTCAGAAGGCAGGAAAGGTGGTCTGGTATTCTCATATCTTAAAGAATTACCCACAGATTTTGTGATCCACAGAGTCAAAGGCTTTGGCATAGTCAATAAAGCAGAAGTAGATGTTTTTCTGGAACTCTCTTGCTTTTTTGATGATCCAACAGATGTTGGTAATTTGATCTCTGGTTCCTCTGCCTTTTCTAAATCCAGCTTGAACATCTGGAAGTTCACAGTTCATATACTGTTAAAGCCTGGCTTGGAGAATTTTGAGCATTACTTGCTAGTGTGTGAAAAGTGAAAGTGAAAGTGAAGTCACTCAGTCATGTCCGACTCTTAGCAACCTCATGGACTGTAGCCTACCAGGCTCCTCCGTCCATGGAATTTTCCAGGCAAGAATACTGGAGTGAGTTTATTGCTAGTGTGTGAGATGAGTGTAATTGTGTGGTAGTTTGAGCATTCTTCAACATTGCCAAAGATTGAGTCAAATAGATTCAAAGGATTAGATCTGATAGAAAGAGTTCCTGAAAAACTATGAATGGAGGGTTGTGACATTGTACAGGAGACAGTGATAAAGACCATCCCCAAGAAAAAGAAATGCAAAAATGGCAAAATGTTTGTCTGGCAAGGCCTTATAGATAGCTGAGAAAAGAAGAGAAGCTAAAGGCAAAGGAGAAAAGGAATGATAAAACCATTTGAATTCAGAGTTCCAAAGAATAGCAAGGAGAGATAAGAAAGCCTTCCTCAGTGATCAATGCAAAGAAATAGAGGAAAACAATAAAATTAGAAAGACTAGAGATCTCTTCAAGAAAATTAGAGATACCAAGGGGACATTTCATGCAAAGATAGGCACAATAAAGGACACAAATGGTATGACCTAACAGAAACAGAAGATACTAAGAAGAGGTGGCAAGAATACACAGAATAGCTATACAAAAATGATCTTCATGACCCAGATAACCAAGATGGTGTGACCACTCACCTAGACCCAGACATCCTGGAGTGTGAAGACAAGTGGGTCTTAGGAAACATCACTATGAACAAAGCTAGTGGAGGTAATGGAATTTCAGCTGAGCTATTTCAAATTCTAAAAGATGTTGCTGTGAAAGTGCTGTATTCAATATGCCAGCATATTTGGAAAACTCTGCAGTGGCCACAGGACTGGAAAAGGTCAATTTTCAGTCCAATCCCAAAGAAAGGCAGTGCCAAAGAATGCCCAAACTACCACAGATTTTCACTCATTTCCCCTGTAGGGAAAAGAAAGAATGATGTGTGTGTCCAACGTACCCAGCCTTTTGCATTGCTGCCTGAGAAATCTTCTGTCTCACTTCACTCAGTGTGCTGAGGAATTTGTATATCTGGGATGCCTCTGGGCAGCTAAGAACAGAGAAGAGACTCATGTAGCTCTTGGCATCTATTGTCACCCCCAGCAACCAGCTCCACACCAAGCAACTAGCTTAGACCTCAACAGCTGGCAAGGAACTCAGTAGACAGAGCCAGTCTCAGCAGTCTGTGTGAATCTCAGAAGATGATGCAGTTCTCATTGGAAAGTATGAGAAGAAAGAAAGAAAAAAAGTGCAGTTTTCAGATCTGTGGGGCTGGAATGAGGTGAATAAACATGAGACTGCTTCAGGAGAGAGAGAGAGAAGTAAGATTCATGCCCAATATCCTATCATCTCAGTGTACTACTATGAGGAAAAAAGGAGGATGACTTTCAGTTTCTAGGATGGCTCAGCAAAACTTGGAGAAGATGTAAGATTCTGAGACTTCGCTGCCAAGAAGGAGGAGAGATATGGAACATGGACATCTGTAAGAAGATTTGAGACTTCTAGAATCCCTACCATGCTGATGGGTTAATGCTTTTCTTTAATGAAGCCAGTTGTTAAAACTAGACGAGGTGGCTTCTTCTTCAAATGTGAAAACATAAACACAAAACTACAAGGAACACAAAGGAAAGGAAAACATGGCATTAATAAATGAAAAATACAATAAATACCTATAACCAAAACAAAAGACATAGAGATCTATGAAGTATATAATGAAGAATTCAAAATAATTGTCTTCAGAAAACTCAGTGAGCTGCAAACAAACTCAGACATAAAACTAAGCAAAATAAGGAAAAGAGTACATGAACAAAATGAGAATACAAACAGAAAGGTGAAAATCATACAAAAGAACAAAAAACAAAAACAAATTATGAAGCTGAAGAATATAATAGCTGAATTAAAAAGCTCAATAGAGAACTTCATAGAAGGCTTGGTAAAGCAAAAGAAAGCTTTCAGAAAACTTGAAGATAGATCATTTGAAATTTTCCAGTCAGAACAACAACAACAACAACAACAAAAAGAGTGGAAAAAACCTAAATGCCTTATGGAAATCCATCATGTGAACTAATATTATATATGCATTATGAGAGTCCCATAAGTAACTCACTTCAGTATTCTTGCCTAGAAAATTCCATGGACAGAGGAGTCTGATGGGCTACAGATCATGAGATCCCAAAGAGCTGGGACATGACTGAGCATGCGCGCGTGCGCGCGCGCGCACACACACACACACACACACACACACACACACACGGAGGAAAGATAGAAAGATTCTGAAAGCTTATTTAAAGCTCTCATAACCTGAAACATTCCAAGTCTGGAGAAAGAAATGGACGTGCAGATTCATGAAGCCCAAAGAAGTTCAAATATAAGAAATCCAAAGTAGTCTACACCAAGACATATATAAAATGGCAAAACTCAGAGTCAACAAGAAGAATTCTGAAAATAGCAAGTAAAGAAAATAGATTCATCATGTATGATGGAGCCCCCATAAAACTACAAGCACATTTCTTAGCATAAGTCTTTCAGTCCACAAGGGATTGAGATAATACTTTCAAAATATTGACAAAAAGAAAAATGAAAAAAATGATGTACATATATGTATATCAGCTATCGTCTTATCTGAAAGAATCATAATTCAGAGAATTAACAAGTGTTTCTTCAATGAATATGTCAATCAGCAAACTTCCTTTTGTTAACATATGACACAGTGAGTGTCATATGTGTGCATGAAAATAGTATTTTCTTAACTAATAGAATACATTTTTAGAAATAAGATTTCTTTGTGAAAAATAAAGATATTCTAAGTATGTGAATGGGCTTAAATATTACAGATTTACTCTTAGTGGTGTGATGTGCCAGAGATGAAACATATCAGCTTACAAGAAAGGATTATTAATTTTTTTGGAAATTTTATGTCTGTTGTTAAATAACCATAAGAGTAAAAATTATAGTTAGTAAAAATTAGCTAACATCAACTTTCAATTAAATATAGTTTATTACAAACAAAGGTAATAAATATACAAACCTCATCACTTCTTAGTTATTTTACTTTACTTTATTGTTATCCATGCTTTTGAGGTTATTTACATCTATTATAACTGTTTGATAAATATACTGTACAGTGATATAGTATTCCACAATTTTTTCCCAGCTCATTGTTTAATGACACAATATTGATGGCTTGAAATCAGCCATGGTGGATATATTTACACAATGGGGACAAGCAAAAGCTAAAAATTAAAACTTCTTTGGAGAGAACTATTTGGAATGGCAGTCTCCTGCACTACAGGCGGATTCTTTACCAGATTCATATATATACAGGATCAGTTAATGATTTCTATTTATTGTGGCTCAGCTTGTAGGGAATCCGCCTGCAATGCAGGAGACCTGGGTCAGATCCCTGGGTTGGAAAGAACCCCTGGAGAAGGGAAAGGCTACCCACTCCAGTATTCTGGCCTGGAGAATTCTATGGACTGTATAGTCCATGGGGTCACAAAGAGTCGGACACAACTGAGCGACTTTCACTAATGAGCTCAGTTGAATTTTTAAAACTAAGAAAATAGAACTGTAAATTTTAAAATTCTTTGGCTGGAAGATGGAGGAGGAGTAGGACGGGGAGAACACTTTCTCCCCCACAAATTCATCAAAAGAACATTTAAACGCCGAGTAAATTCCACAAAACAACTTCTGAATGCCGGCAGAGGACATCAGGCACCCAGAAAAGCAACCCAAGTCGTTGAAAGGAGGTAGGAAAAATATAAAAGACAAAAAAAGAAACAAAAGAGGGAGGGACAGAGTTCCGTCCTGGGAAGGGAGTCTTAAAAAGAGAGAAGTTTCCAAACACCAGGAAACCTTCTCACTGCCGAATCTGTGCCGAGCCTTGGAAGCACAGAGGGCAACATAACAGGGAGGAAAAATAAATAAACAATTAAAACCTGCAGATTGCCAGCCCCACGGTAACTCCCCCAGTGGAGAAGCAGCTCAGACGCCTGCACATGCCACCAGTAAGCGGGGGCTGGGCAGGGAGGCGCAGCGCGGGCTGCATCGCTTAGAGTAAGAATCTGGCCTGAATACCCCAAGCAATATCTGAGCGAAATAATTTGGGCTAGCAAACCAGACTGTGGGATATCTACCACGCGAAAAGCCAGCCCTAACCTAAGACACCACCAGGCCCGTGCACGGAACAAAGGACTGAACAGAGATAGCCAGCTGCAGACCATCCCCCTCCGCTGACAGGCAGCCAGAGCCGGAAGGGGGCAATCGCAGCCCCAGAGAGACATTATCTATAAAACTGTAAGCAGGCTTTTTTGCTAACTAAAACTTCTTGGGGGTCTGGACGGTCAACATCCGCCTGAGAAGGTGCGCAGGTTGTACACCTAGATAACCGAGCGGCGGGGAGGTGATAAGTTGCAGCAATGGCGCTCTCCAAACACCTCATCACCTGAGCTGCTCGGACCTGGGAAGGGCACAAAACGCAGGCCCAACCGAGTCTGCGCCTCTGAGGACTACCCGAGTGCCTGAACCTGAGCGGCTTGGACCCGGGAGGTGCAGGCAGCCCAGGGCCACCCACGGATGGTTCCCGGCGGAGCAACGTAGAGCCTGAGCAGTGTGGGCAGGGAGGCTACATGCGCCGTGAGTGGAGGCAGGGCCAGTGTGGCTGAGGCACTGCGAGCACACGCCAGTGTTATTTGTTTGCAGCGTCCCTCCTTCCCCACAGTGCGACTGAACAAGTGAGCCTAAAAAAAAAAAAAAAGTGTCCACCACTGTCCCCTTTGTGTCAGGGCGGAAACCAGACACTGAAGAGACCAGCAAACAGAAGAAGCTATAACAGAGGGAACCGCCTTGGAAGCTACAGGCAATAGATTAAACCCTGTGGTTAGTACAGACTACATAGGAAGGGGCCTATAGATCTTGAGAAATATGTCGGACCAAGGAACTAGCCGAAAATGAACTGACCCCACAATACTCACAACAAAACCAGAGAAAGTCCTAGATATATTTTTACTATTTTTAAGATCACTCTTTCTTTTTTTTTTTAATTTTTAAAAATTTTTTAAGTCCTCTATTATTCCTTTAATTTTCACTTTCATAACCTACTATTGCTTTGCAAAAAAAAAAAAAAAGACCCTATTTTTTTAAAGCAAACTTCATATATATTTTTTTTATAATTTTTGTGACCCCCTTTTTTTCCCCCTCTTTTCTTTAACATTGTATTTTTGAAATTCCAATCTCTACTCTAGATTTTTAATTTTAGCTTTTTGGTATTTGTTATCAATTTTGTACCTATATTTTTTAAAATAATTTTTGTGACTTTCTTTTTTCTCTCTCTCTCTCTTTCTTTCTCTTCTTCTTTTATATAACATTGTATATCTGAAATTCCAAACTCTTCTCTAGATTTTTAATTTATGCTTTTTGGTATTTGTTATCAATTTTGTACCTATATTTTCTTTATAATTTTTGTGACTTTGTTTTTGTTTGTTTGTTTTTCTCTATTTCTTTTTCTTCTTCTTTTTTTTAACATTGTATTTATGAAATTCCAAACTCTACTCTAGATGTTTAACTTTTGCTTTTTGGTATTTGTTGTCAATTTTGTACCTATATTTTCTTTATAATTTTTGCGACTTTGTTTGTGTTTGTTTTTGTTTTTTTCTCTCTCTTTCTTTTCGTTCTTCTTTTCATTAACATCGCATTTTTGGAATTCCAAACTCTACTCTAGATTTTTAATTTTTGCTTTTATGTATTTGTTACCAATTTTATACCTTTAAGAACCCAATCTTCAGTACCCATTTTTCACTAGGGAGTGAGATTACTGGCTTGACTGCTGTCTCTCCCTTTGGACTCTCCTTTTTCTCCACCGGGTCGCCTGTGTCTCCTCCCTAACCCTTCTCTGCTCTACCAAACTCTGTGAATTTCTGTGTGTTCCAGACGGTGGAGAACACTTAGGGAACTGATTACTGGCTGGATATGTCTCCCTCCTTTTCATGTCCCCCTTTAATCTTCGGGGCCACCTCTGTCTCCTTCCTCCTTCTTCTCTTCTCTGTATAACTCCATGAACATCTCTGAGCAATCCAGTTGTGGAATGCACATAAGGAAGTGATTACTGGCTAGCCCACTCTCTCCTCTGTTGATTTCACCTCATCTCATTCGGGTCACCTCTAACTCCCTCCTCCCTCTCCTCTTCTCCTTGTAACGCTGTGAACCTCTCTGGGTGACCCTCATGGTGGAGAAACTTTTCATCTTTAACGTAGATGTTTTATCAATGGTGCTGTATAGAAGAAGAAGTTTTGAAACTACTGTAAAAATATGACTGATAACTGGAAGCAGGAGGCTTAAGTCCAAAACCCTGACTCCAGGGAACTCCTGACTCCAGGGATCATTAATTGACAGGAGCTCATCAAACACCTCCATGCATACACTGAAACCAAGCACCACACAAGAGCCAACAAGTTCCAGGGAAAGACATACCAAGCAAATTCTCCAGCAACAAAGGAACACAGCCCTGAGCTTCAAGATACAGGCTACCCAAAGTCACTCCAAAACCATAGACATCTCATAACTCATTACTGGACACTTCATTGCACTCCAGAGAGAAGAAATACAACTCCACCCACCAGAACACCGACACAAGCTTCCCTAACCAAGAAACCTTGACAAGCCACCTGTACAAACCCACACACAGTGAGGAAACACCACAATAAAGAGAACTCCACAAACTGCCAGAATACAGAAAGGACACCCCAAACTCAGCAATTTAAACAAGATGAAGAGACAGAGGAATACCCAGCAGGTAAAGGAACAGGATAAATGCCCACCAAACCAAACAAAAGAGGAAGACATAGGGAATCTACCTGATAAAGAATTCCAAATAATGATAGTGAAATTGATCCAAAATCTTGAAATCAAAATGGAATCACAGATAAATAGCCTGGAGACAAGGATTGAGAAGATGCAAGAAAGGTTTAACAAGGACATAGAAGAAATAAAAAGAGTCCATATATAATGAATAATGCAATAAATGAAATCAAAAACACTCTGAAGGCAACAAATAGTAGAATAACAGAGGCAGAAGATAGGATTAGTGAATTAGAAGATAGAATGGCAGAAATAAATGAATCAGAGAGGAAAAAAGAAAAATGAATTAAAAGAAATGAGGACAATCTCAGAGACCTCCAGGACAATATTAAACGCTACAACATTCGAATCATAGGGGTCCCAGAAGAAGAAGACAAAAAGAAAGACCATGAGAAAATACTTGAGGAGATAATAGTTGAAAACTTCCCTAAAATGGGGAAGGAAATAATCACTCAAGTCCAAGAAACCCAGAGAGTCCCAAACAGGATAAACCCAAGGCAAAACACCCGAAGACACATATTAATCAAATTAACAAAGATCAAACACAAAGAACAAATATTAATAGCAGCAAGGGAAAAACAACAAATAACACACAAGGGAATTCCCATAAGGATAACAGCTGATCTTTCAATAGAAACTCTTCAAGCCAGGAGGGAATGGCAAGACATACTTAAAGTGATGAAAGAAAATAACCTACAGCCCAGATTATTGTACCCAGCAAGGATCTCATTCAAATATGAAGGAGAAATCAAAAGCTTTACAGACAAGCAAAAGCTGAGAGAATTCAGCACCACCAAACCAGCTCTCCAACAAATACTAAAGGATATTCTCTAGACAGGAAACACAAAAACGGTGTATAAATTCGAATCCAAAACAATAAAGTAAATGGCAACAGGATCATACTTATCAATAATTACCTTAAATGTAAATGGGTTGAATGCCCCAACCAAAAGACAAAGACGGGCTGAATGGATACAAAAACAAGACCCCTACATATGTTGTCTACAAGAGACCCACCTCAAAACAGGGGACACATACAGACTGAAAGTGAAGGGCTGGAAAAAGATTTTCCATGCAAATAGGGACCAAAAGAAAGCAGGAGTAGCAATACTCATATCCGATAAAATAGACTTTAAAACAATGGCTGTGAAAAGAGACAAAGACAGTCACTACATAATGATCAAAGGATCAATCCAAGTAGAAGATATAACAATTATAAATATATATGCACCCAACATAGGAGCACTGCAATATGTACAACAAATGCTAACAAGTATGAAAGGAGAAATTAACAATAACACAATAATAGTGGGAGACTTTAATACCCCATTCACACCTATGGATAGATCAACAAAACAGAAAATTAACAAGGAAACACAAACTTCAAAGGATACAATAGACCAGTTAGACCTAATTGATATCTATAGGACATTTCATCCCAAAACAATGAATTTCACCTTTTTCTCAAGAGCACATGGAACCTTCTTCAGGATAGATCACATCCTGTTCCATAAATCTAGCCTTGGTAAATTCAAAAAAATTGAATCATTCCAAGCATCTTTTCTGACCATAATGCAGTAGGATTAGATCTCAATTACAGGAGAAAAACTATGAAAAATTCCAACATATGGAGGCTGAACAACACGCTGCTGAATAACCAACAAATCACAGAAGAAATCAAAAAAGAAATCAAAATGTGCATAGAAATGAATGAAAATGAATGCACAACAACCCAAAACCTTTGGGACACTGTAAAAGCAGTCCTAAGGGGAAAGTTCATGGCAATACAGGCATACCTCAAGAAACAGAAAAAAGTCAAATAAATAACCTAACTCTACACCTAAAGCAACTAGAAAAGGAAGAAATGAAGAACCCCAAGGTTAGTAGAAGGAAAGAAATCTTAAAAAATAGGGCAGAAATAAATGCAAAAGAAACAAAAGTGACCATAGCAAAAATCAACAAAGCCAAAAGCTGGTTCTTTGAAAGGATAAATAAAATTGACAAACCATTAGCCAGACTCATCAAGAAACAAAGGGAGAAAAATCAAATCAATAAAATTAGAAATGAAAATGGAGAGATCACAACAGACAACACAGAAATACAAAGGATCATGAGACAACTTTCAGCAATTATATGCCAATAAAATGGACAACTTGGAAGAAATGGACAAATTCTTAGAAAAGTACAACTTTCCAAAGCTGGACCAGGAAGAAATAGAAAATCTTAACAGACCCATCACAAGCACGGAAATTGAAACTGTAATCAAAAATCTTCCAGCAAACAAAAGCCCAGGTCCACATGGCTTCACAGCTGAATTCTACCAAACATTTAGAGAAGAGCTAACACCTATCCTACTCAAACTCTTCCAGAAAATTGCAGAGGAAGGTAAACTTCCAAACTCATTCTATGAGGCCACCATCACCCTAATACCAAAACCTGACAAAGATCCCACAAAAAAGAAAACTACAGGCCAATATCATTGATGAACATAGATGCAAAAATCCTTAACAAAATTCTAGCAATCAGAATCCAACAACACATTAAAAAGATCATACACCAGGACCAAGTGGGCTTTATCCCAGGGATGCAAGGATTCTTCAATATCCGCAAATCAATCAATGTAATACACCACATTAACAAATTGAAAAATAAAAACCATATGATTATCTCAATAGATGCAGAGAAAGCCTTTGACAAAATTCAACATCCATTTATGATCAAAACTCTCCAGAAAGCAGGAATAGAAGGCACATACCTCAACATAATAAAAGCTATATATGACAAACCCACAGCAAACATTATCCTCAATGGTGAAAAATTGAAAGCATTTCCTCTAAAGTCAGGAACAAGACAAGGGTGCCCACTTTCACCATTACTATTCAACATAGTTTTGGAGGTTTTGGCCACAGCAATCAGAGCAGAAAAATAAATAAAAGGAATCCAAATTGGAAAAGAAGAAGTAAAACTCTCACTGTTTGCAGATGACATGATCCTCTACATAGAAAACCCTAAAGACTCCACCAGAAAATTACTAGAACTAATCAATGACTATAGTAAAGTTGCAGGATATAAAATCAACACACAGAAATCCCTTGCATTCCTATACACTAATAATGAGAAAACAGAAAGAGAAATTAAGGAAACAATTCCATTCACCATTGCAATGGAAAGAATAAAAAACTCCTTACATGCCACTACTCATTTAGGAGAAAAGGCCCTCCAAATATTACTAGAAAGGTCATTCAGAGGAACAGGCCTCCAAACAACTATAAGACAGGTGGTCTCCTCTTGTCCCACTTGCCAATTAAACAACCCCCAAGGAGCTCAAAGACCCCAGCTGGCTCAGCCCATCCAACGACATGGGGCCTACCCAGGAGAGGACTGGCAGATGAACTTCACCCAGATGCCAGTTTCTCAAGGGTATAAATACCTATTAGTCATGATAGATATATTCACAGGATGGATTGAAGGCTTTCCCACCCGGACTGAGAAGGCTGAGGAGGTGGTAAAAAAACTGCTCCATGAAATCATTCAGAGATTTGGTCTGCCCAGGTCATTACAAAGTGACAATGGGACATCATTTACTTCTAAGGTCACCCAAGGGGTCTTGAAAGCATTGGGCATTACTTATTATCTCCATTGTGCCTGGAGGCCTCAATCTTCAGGAAAAGTAGAAAGAGCCAATCAATTCTTAAAATTAGCGATAAAAAAGATAACCCAGGAGACCTCCCTGGGATGGAAGGAGGCTTTACCAATAGCTCTCCTCCACACCCACATTGCCCCTAAGGAACAGGTTGGTCTTAGTCCTTATGAGATGCTATATGGGAGACCTTTTGTTTATGTCAATGACCTCTTCCTAGATCCAGAGGTTCAGACCCTTCAGTCTTATACCATAGCCATTGGGCAATTCCAACAGGATATACGCTTGTGGGGTATGAACCAGGACCCAAAAGATTCTAAAGAGTCACCACTATATGCTCCAGGGACTCAAGTCCTAATTAAAGTCTGGAAAGATGTGTCCCCAAAGGCTCAACTCCAGCCCACATGGAAGGGCCCCTACCTTGTAATACTTTCTACCCCCACAGCAGTCAAGGTACCAGGACATGACTCCTGGATTCACTACTCACGAGTCAAGCCATGGAAGAAAACAGAATAGGACACTCAATACACCTGTGAGCCCCTGGGAGATTTCAGATACCTATTCAGAACTACCAATGAGTGCCATTCTAATGAACACCCCTAAAATCTGGTTTCTGGGGATAAGATTTCTCAGGATAACTCTAAGGAGCCAACACAGCTTGACAGAGACTGTACTCCAAAACAGACAAGAGATAGATCTTCTGATCCCTGAACAAGAAGGGACTTGAGCCATCCTGGCCATATGAATTTAAAAGTGACCAATGTCCCTACTAGTCCTTGTTATGCTATATTGATGATGCCTATGATTATTCCATGTACTGTCAATTGTCTAACCTGTTTTGTCTCTGCCGAGGTCAACCAGCTACAACATGCAGTGCCAGTTCAACAAAGATGTAAAACTACAGCTAACCACGGAAAATATCACACACCCTTGGACACCGCTATAAGGACTCTGAGGATTGAGACTAGCAAGAGGGGGAGGCCCAATACCCCTCGCCGCCCCAGTTCAGCAGGAAGTAGCCAGAAAGACCTCGATGCCCCTATTCCCAAAGAATTGGGCCTCCCATCTCTTGAGGGGGGAATGTTAGGTAGGTAGAATAGGGAAAAGGAGTCCAAAATGGCGGTGGCTAAAAGACAAGGAAGGTCTGAGGACCAGAGTGAAGACTTCAGGCAGAACAAACAGCACTCCTGGCTGAGCCCAATTTGCATAGGGCAGGCCCAGGTGGAGGAAAAAAACATATAAAAGGAGGAGCCAAAGCGCTTTCTCTAGGACTCTCTCCCGAGTACATGTGCTCTTTCTCTCTCTCTCTTTCTCCCTCCCCATGCACTCCTCCACTCTCTTCTCTTCGAGTCTTGGATTCTCCTGCTATCTTCTAAATAAAATAGAGCTGTAACACTGAAAAAAAAAAAAAAAAGAATAAAATACTTAAGAATATATCTACCTAAAGAAACTAAAGACCTATATATAGAAAACTATAAAACACTGGTGAAAGAAATCAAAGAGGACACTAATAGATGGAGAAATATACCATGTTCATGGATTGGAAGAATCAATATAGTGAAAATGAGTATACTACCCAAAGCAATTTATAGATTCAATGCAATCCCTATCAAGCTACCAACGGTATTCTTCACAGAGCTAGAACAAATAATTTCACAATTTGTATGGAAATAAAAAAAAAAAAACCTTAAGTAGCCAAAGCTATCTTGAGAAAGAATGGAACTGGAGGAATCAACCTACCTGACTTCAGGCTCTACTACAAAGCCACAGTCATCAAGACAGTATGGTACTGGCACAAAGACAGAAATATAGATCAATGGAACAAAATAGAAAGCCCAGAGATAAATCCATGCACCTATGGACACCTTATCTTTGACAAAGGAGGCAAGAATATACAATGGATTAAAGACAATCTCTTTAACAAGTGGTGCTGGGAAAACTGGTCAACCACTTGTAAAAGAATGAAACTAGAACACTTTCTAACGCCATACACAAAAATAAACTCAAAATGGATTAAAGATCTCAATGTAAGACCAAAAACTATAAAACTCCTAGAGGAGAACATAGGCAAAACACTCTCCGACATACATCACAGTAGGATCCTCTATCACCCACCTCCCAGAATATTGGAAATAAAAGCAAAAATAAACAAATGGAACCTAATTAAACTTAAAAGCTTCTGCACATCAAAGGAAACTATAAGCAAGGTGAAAAGACAGCCTTCAGAATGGGAGAAAATAATAGCAAATGAAGCAACTGACAAACAACTAATCTCAAAAATATACAAGCAATGCCTACAGCTCAATTCCAGAAAAATAAATGACCCAATCAAAAAATGGGCCAAAGAACTAAATAGACATGTTTCCAAAGAAGACATACAGATGGCTAACAAACACATGAAAAGATGCTCAACATCACTCATTATCAGAGAAATGCAAATCAAAACCACTATGAGGTACCATTTCACTCCAGTCAGAATGGCTGTAATCCAAAAGCCTACAAGCAATAAATGCTGGAGAGGGTGTGGAGAAAAGGGAACCCTCGTACACTGTTGGTGGGAAGGCAAACTAGTACAGCCACTATGGAGAACAGTGTGGAGATTCCTTAAAAAACTGGAACTAGAACTGCCTTATGATCCAGCAAGCCCACTGCTGGGCATACACACAGAGGAAACCAGAATTGAAAAAGACACGTGTACCCCAATGTTCATTGCAGCACTGTTTATAATAGCCAGGACATGGAAGCAACCTAGATGTCCATCAGCAGATGAATGAATAAGAAAGCAGTGGTACATATACACAATGGAGTATTACTCAGCCATTAAAAAGCATACATTTGAATCACTTCTAATGAGGTGGATGAAACTGGAGCCCATTATACAGAGTGAAGTAAGCCAGAAAGAAAAACACCAATACAGTATACTAACGCATATATATGGAATTTAGAAAGATGGTAACAATAACCCTGTGTACGAGACAGCAAAAGATACACTGATGTATAGAAGAGTCTTTTGGACTCTGTGGGAGAGGGAGAGAGTGGGATGATTTGGGAGAATGGCATTGAAATACGTATAATATCATATATGGAAAAAAAATAAAATTCTCTGGCTGATACTCTAATGTTAATAAAATATAGATAACTTTGTAAAAAGATAATGCACACAAATTAAACATACAAGCTTATACATAAAGCAGCTAAGTCACTTGTTTGAAATTGTCAAACTGACTTGACAGACCTTCATTCAGTTCAGTTCAGTTCAGTCGCTCAGTCATGTCCAACTCTTTGCGACACCATGAATTGCAGCATGCCGGGCCTCCCTGTCCATCACCAACTCCCGGAGTTCACTCAAACTCACGTCCATCGAGTTGGTGATGCCATCCAGCCATCTCATCCTCTTGTCATCCCCTTCTCCTCCTGACCCCAATCCCTCCCAGCATCAGGGTCTTTTTCAATGAGTCAACTCTTCACATGAGGTGGCCTAAGTATTGGAGTCTCAGCTTCAACATCAGTCCTTCCAATGAACACTCAGGACTGATCTCCTTTAGGATGGACTGGTTGGATCTCCTTGCAGTCCAAGGGACTCTCAAGAGTCTTCTCTAACACCACAGTTCAAAAGCATCAATTCTTCAGCACTCGGCTGTCTTTATAGTCCAACTCTCACATCCATACATGACTACTGGAAAAACCATAGCTTTGACTAGATGGATCTTTGCCAGCAAAGTAATGTCCCTGCTTTTTCGTATGCTGTCGAGGTTCATCATAGCTTTTCTTTCAAGGAGCAAGCGTCTTTTAATTTTGTGGCTGCAGTCACAGTCTGAAGTTATTTTGGAGTCCAAAAAAATAAAGTCTTTCACTGTTTCCATTGTTTCCCCATCTATTTTTCATAAAGTGATGGGACCCGGTGCCATGATCTTAGTTTTTTGAATGTTGAGTTTTAAGCCAACTTTTTCACTCTCCTCTTTCACTTTCATCAAGAGGCTCTTTAGTTCTTCTTCACTCTCTGCCATAAAGGTGATGTGATATGCATATCTGAGGTTATTATATTTCTCCTGGCAATCTTGATTCCAGGTTGTGCTTTATCCAGCCTGGCATTTCATACAATGTACTCTGCATATAAGTTAAATAAGCAGGGTTACAATATACAGCCTTGATGTACTCCTTTCCCAATTTGGAAACAACCTGTTGTTCCATGTGTGGTTCTGTTACTTCTTTACCTGCATATAGATTTCTCAGGAGGCAGGAAAAGTGGTCTGGTATTCCCATATCTTAAAGAATTTTCCACGGTTTGTTGTGATCCACACAGTCAAAGACTTTAGCATAGTCAGTAAAGCAGAAATAGATATTTTTCTGGAACTCTCTTGCTTTTGTGATGATCCAACGGATATTGGCAATTTGATCTTAGGTTCCTGTGCCTTTTCTAAATCCAGCTTGCACATCTAGAAGTTCATGGTTCATGTACTGTTAAAGCCTGGCTTGGAGAATTTTGAGCATTCCTTTGCTAGTGTGTGAGATGAGTGCAATTGTGCGGTAGTTTGAACATTTTTAGCATTACTTTTATTTGGGATTAGAATGACAACTGACCTTTTCCAGTCTTGTGGCCACTGCTGAGTTTTCCAAATTTGCTGGCATATTGAATGAAGCACTTTCATTGCATCATCTTTTAGGATTTGAAATAGCTTAACTGGAATTCTATCACCTCCATTAGCTTTGTTTGTAGTGATGCTTCCTAAGACCCACTTGACTTCACATTCCAGGATGTCTGGGTCTAGGTGAGTTATCACACCACCATAGTTATGTGGGTTGTGAAGATCTTTTCTGTATAGTTCTTCTGTGTATTCTTGCCACCTCTTCTTAATATCTTCTGCTTCTGTTAGGTCCATACCATTTCTGTCCTTTATTGTTCCAAGTTTTGAATGAAATATTCCTTTAGTATCTCTAATTTTCTTGAGAAGAAAGTTCTTCCCATTCAATTGTTTTCCTCTATTTCTTTTCATTGATCACTGAGGAAGGCTTTCTTATTTCTCCTTGCTATTCTTTGGAATCTGCATTCAAATGCATATATCTTTCCTTTTCTCCTTTGTCTTTTGTTTCTCTTCTTTTCTCAGCTATTTGTAAGGCCTCCTCAGAAAACCATTTGCCTTTTTGCCTTAATGGAGATGAAAGAGTTCAGAATGACCATGTATGTCCAGTTGATCATCAGTCCATCAGTCTATGAAAAAATGTGCATTCTTGAACTCTTAAGTTGCAAGGGAGATCTAGTCAGGTAGGAGACAGCATCACCTGTTTTGGTGACATCAGTACAAAACTAAGAGAGCTCATATCATTTTTACAATCACCACACTACACAGAGAGAAGTCATTCCCCAGAGAGATGACAGCTCCCTCAAAGAAGGTAAACAAATTAGGGCATTGGATCTGCCACGGTTAGACTAATTTTGCGTGGTTCAGTTCAGTAGCAAACTGTATAAATTCTCCCTGTGAAAATAGAGTTGAGAAATCCATATTAACTTACCTTTCCTGGAAAAAGTCTGCCTGTTGATAACATCTAGACCTGGCTACAAATCTTGGCTTCATTTCTAAATGGTGTGAAATTGATGGCAATGGACATAAACTCTAAACACTTCTGTTTAAACAAACTGCCAGATATTTCTACAGTAAAGATGGGTTTATTCAGAGAATAAACAGAGAATTGCAATTCAAGGTCTGCAATCATGACAAGTTGCTGCACAGTAAGGGAAGAAAACTGCTTGTATAGGGGAAAAGGAAGTTGAGAAGTCCATAATAAGTACTCCATAGCTTTTCATTGACTGAGTCCTTCCTTGAAAAGAAGACTCTTTCTTCTTCTTCTTGGACTCTGCTATCATTGCAGAATATGGGACGTGTTCCCCCTTTCTGGTCTCCCAACTCTATTTAATTACATTTTCTGTTTACTAACTTTTTACAATATAAAGTTTGGATAATAAAACACATTTCATGAAACTGTGTGAGGATGAAGGAATCTCTAACATGTAAAGTGGGCTTCCCAGGTAGCACAGTGGTAAAGAATCTTCCTGCTAATTAATGCAGGAGATCCAAGAAACCCAAGTTCCATCCCTGGGTGTGGAAGATGCCCTGGAGTAGGAAATGTCAACCCACTCCAATATTTTTGCCTGCAAAATTCTATGGACAGAGAGGAGCCTGGCAGTCTATATCCCATGGGGTGGCAAACAATTGAACACAACTGAGCGCACACACAGACACACACACACACACACACACACAAACATACAATGTGTAAAGTGCCTGGTAGTCAGATGGTAAAAAATCTGCCTACACTGCAGGAGACTCCTGGGTTCTGTCCCTGGTTCAGAAAGATCCCCTGGAGAAGGAAATGGCAACCCACTCCAGTATACTTGCCTAGAGAATTCTATGGACAGAGGAGCCTGGCAGGCTATAGTCCATGAGGTTGCAAACAGTCAGACACAACTAACACTTCACTTCATTTCAGACATTCAGACAAATCCCCTCCTTTTCCTTCCACCTCATCACTTATAAATAATATGAAAGCCAGGGTGTGAAAGAAATGATCATTCAAATGACTCGGGTTCTAGATATGGAGCACTAGAAATCCAACAAGAATCAACAAATATTGCATTATAAGAAAAACAAAATTAAAGTCAGAGACAATAGGGGAAGGCACACCCCTCTTGCCATAGCTGAAGGAAAAAGAAATGTTTGGAGTTAGTAATAGCCAGGATGAATAATGCACAAGCAGCAAATTTGGTTTGAGACATTGAAATTTATGTTCAAATGAGCCACTGAGATAGAAAGAAGATTGGAACTCAAATAAATAAATAAATTTGCATAGAATGAACAAAACTAAATCTCCAGTTCACATTACTCACAAAAGTCAAATGCAGGTAGATTAAAGACTTAAATATGAGAATTAAAACTTTAATCATTTTAATAACAACTTTGAACTGGGATTAACTTTATAAACTCAGAGTCAGAATCCATTTCTGAAACAAGGAAAAAAAGTACAACCAAAAAGGGGAAAAAATTGAAACACTTGCTACCTTTAAACTTGAAAGATCTGTACATTAAAGTCAAACTGGAAAAGATACTTGCAAACTATTTAAGATAAATAATTAGAATAATTAACAAATTCTTACTTTTCAATGAGAAATATAAATGACTTAATAAAAAAATTCACAGTGGAGGAAGCAAAGATAGCTAACAAATGTATGAAAAGCTACTCAACCTCATGGTAATGAGTAAAATGCAAATTAAAACTAAGGGATATGTAATTTCATACCCATTGCATTAGCAAAAAATTTGTCTTACAATCAATGACATTGTAAATGAGCTAACAGAATAATGGAAATTCATCTTTATTGTTGAGAGCTTGTAAATTCACAGATCCATTTTGGAAAGTAATTTAATTTTATCTAATACAGTTTCATTGCAACAATACACCCTAGAGAAAACTGCATGTATGTGTTCCTGGAGAAATGTACAGTAATGTTCATAGCACCAATGATTGCAATAGAAAATCTGAAAACATCTAAATTTGCCTAACAGAAAAATATATATCAATGGGAATTTACTCTGTAATAAATGAGCTGATGTTTGTCAAGGAGTCTAAACTTCCAGTTATAAAATAAATAATTTCTTAGGGTGTAATGTAACTAGCACGGTGGCTAGTTATCAGTACTGTATTGTCCATTTCAAAGTTGCCAAGAGATTAGATCTAAAAGTTCTTTCACAAGAAAAGTAACTTGTTAGTGTTTTAACTAATCGTAATGGTAATTATTTCATAATGAATACATAGATCAAATCATCATGTTGTATACCTTAAGCTTATACTGGCTCAGCTGGTAAAGAATCTGCCTGCAATGCGGGACACCTGGATTTGATCCCTGGGTTGGGAAGATCCCCTGGAGAAGTGAAAGGCTACCCACTCCAGTATTCTGGCCTGGAGAATTCTATGGACTGTATAGTCCATTGGGTCGCAGAGTCCGACACATCTGAGTGACTTTCACTTTCACCATACAATGTTATGTGTCAGGTATATCTTAATAAACTAAAAAAAAGGCTAAAGGCATTATTAAGGAAAAGCACAAGTTAGAAAAAGAGACATAGAGAAGTATAAGAAAAAAATGTAGAGTTTTAAAACATACAAAACAATATTCTACATTCATGGAGATATACATAAATAAGAATAAGAAAAGCATAGTCATTATGCAATAAATACTGGCACAAGTTGTTTCTGCTGCTACTGCTAAGTCACTTCAGTCATGTCCAACTCTGTGCAACCACATAGACGGCAGCCCACCAGGCTCCCCTGTCCCTGGGATTCTCCAGGCAAGAACACTGAAGTGGGTTGCCATTTCCTTCTCCAATGCATGAAAGTGAAAAGTGAAAGTGAAGCCGCTCAGTCGTGTCTGACCCTCAGTGATCCCATGGACTGCAGCCTACCAGGCTCCTCCATCCATAGGGTTTTCCAGGCAAGAGTACTGGAGTATGGTGCCAAGTTGCCTCTAGTATATTATTGAATGAGGATAATAGTCTTGGGGAAGAAACATAGCAATTTTATTAAATTTGTACAAGGATTTCTAAATCGGTGCTCATGTTTTGATCTTGATACTTTTATGAATACACAATTGAACAGTTAAAATGAAAAAATAGAGGAAGCAGATAAGATTTTAAGGTACACATCTTTTAAAATTATTGTAATTAACAAGTCCAGAATTATATAGCAAAGAAATCCCTCTGATAATGAGTTCATGGTTTAAAAAAAAAGGAAAAGTAGTACCAGGGGCTGGAAAAGTGGTGCCAGGAGCTGAGGCCAGAGATGAGTCTAGGAGAGGTTGGCAAAGGATATAAATGTTCAGCTATATAAGCTCTGAGGCTCTAATGTGAAACATGGTGCATAGTTGATGGCACTGTATTATATCATTGAAACACGGTGACTATAGTTGATGACCCTGCAGTCCATGTGGTCTCAGAGAGTCGAACCAGCAACTGAACAATGACAAGAGAATAGAACTTAACTATTCTTACCAAAAACAAAAAGATAAATGAGGTGATGGACGTGTTAATTAACTATAGACTCAAAGACTTCTTTCACAAGGTATAAATATACCGAATCACCACAATGTATACTTTGTATATCTTAAAATTTTATGTCAATTATATCTAAATAAAGCAGAGAATAAAATTAAATATATTTCATTAGATGACACTACTTAAAGATTTTAATTATATATTAAGACACAAATGAACAGAAATTCGCATACCTGAGTTTTTATTTTTATTCAACAAAATTGAGTTCTTTTCTTTTAGCTCAGAAGTACTTCAGAAGTAATTCTTTTTTTATTTAAAAGGATATAACTTATCTATACATATAGGTTATGATGTATTTAAAATTGGTTTCTATTTTTACCAGTTTACTAGAACTTTCTAGGAACTGCAAATGTTTGGTAATCTGCAGTCTACCCCATATAGATTAAAGAAATCAGATCTATCTGAGTGGTTCCCATCTGAAGAGATGAGAACATTTTCTTTTGCTCTTGCTTGCAATTTAGAATGACTGAAACTTTAATATGCTATTCTTGCTCAGGTCTGTGATGTAATTCACAGCCATTTGGTGTGTAGTGTTTTTATGTTAGGTCAAATCCTGTGGGAGAAAAAGAACATGAGCAAGGTCAAAATTATTCCTCTTAACATAGTCTAAAGAATGTTGGAGGGACTTCTTGGTTGGGGAACTAAGATCTCACATACTGCAAGAGGCAGCTAAGCCCACGGGCCACAACTCGAGAAGCCTGCATGCCACAACAAGAATCCAGCATGGCCAATAAATAAATAATTTTTTAAATGTAAAAAAAATAAATAAATAAGCTTAAATAAATAAAAAAATTAATTTTTATTAAAAAATAAAAAAAAATTAAATTAAAAATTTAAATAAAAAAAATTTAGAGGGACTATCCCCCCAAAATATTTTAGTTTGTCTTTATTAGAAGACCCAGTTATGTGTATTTTTAATTAGAAGCATTTTGTGTTTAAATCATTGTAAAATCATCTGCTAATATGTTATTAGAAAGCACAATACATTTGGTAATTTCAATCACAACAGCCTATGAATTAGCTAAATTTAAATTCTCATTTTATAAAGGATTATATACTAAAATTTATCAATAAATCCTTAAAACCAGTGCCTATGTAATCAAAACCTTCCCTCTGTGACTTTTCATAAATGGGATAAGCTTATATTGAACCAAAACAGATGTGATGCTGAAAGGGTACTAGTAGAAGTCCAAAACGCTCAAAGGAAGTTTGTTCTTCCAAGACTCATTTCATGGTTCACTGGATAAAACACGTCTCTTTTTCATGATTTCAAAATAACTCTTGAAGAAATTCATCATGCTTTGAAGAATACTGATAATTAATTTTAAAAGAGGCAAGAGAAATTGGGGAAAAGAGACACGAAACATACCACATTTCCTAATTTCTTATATTTTACCAGTGTTGTTTAAATTAAATTTAATTTGCTCTTTTTCCACTTGATATTTCCAGTATTCTATTGGCCTCAGATAAGATTTGAATCCTAATGAAAAATTCATCAAATTTTTAAAATGCAACTCATCTCTCTATGAAGTATCTTAGAACTTGGAAGAATTTTGGTGGTTATTCCAGTGCTTTAATTATGGGATACAGTTGCCTTATCAAGGTGTGTAGAACATAATCAGTTGATCTGTTTTCTTCTACTTGTTAGTTGAAACTTTAATAAGGATAAAGAAAAGTAAAGCAAAGGAGAGAGAGAAAAAGAAAAAGAGGGAGAAGAGAGACAGGAGAGAAAGTTTGGAAAATCATATTTTCTTGTACTTTCATTTTTTCATCTTACTGATGGAAATAGAAAACATTTGATTTATATCCTTGCAGCAAGGATCTTGGTTGTTTTATCTTAGGACCAGGAGCATCTTGAAGTTAAAGGGATCGAAACATCCTTGGATCCTTTCATGTCTGTGTGCATGCATGCTAAGTCACTTCAGCCTTGTCTGACCCTTTGCGACCCTCTGGACTGTAGCCGGCCAGGCACCTCCATCCATGGGATTCTCCAGACAAGAAGACTGGAGTGGGTTGCCTTGCCCTCCTCCCCAGGATCTTCCTGACCCAGGGATCAAACCAGTGT